>NC_047679.1:6043040-6310540 GCF_011762505.2 Arvicanthis niloticus
TTCAAATTCTGTGTTTCTAAATATTTCACTCTTAAAACTCAGCTTAAAAGAGTAAAACTCGGGTGAAAGTGTAATGGACCTATTACAATGATCTATTAGGACTTCTTTCCTTTTTCTTGAATAAGACAATCATAGTCACATGAGTATCTTGTCACGGTGCCTCACTGCAGTGTACACTTCTCTGCTATTCAGATATCTACCTATCTTCTTTATGATGCTCAAACTTGCCAAAATGTCACCTTCTTAATAAAGTCATCCCTGACTATCCTACTTATGGTACTGCTGTTTCCTCCAACCAGACGTTTTTCATAGCTTCTCTATAGTTCATATAACTTAGGTATTTGAGCCTTATCTTCTCAGACCACCCTTATATAATTTAACTGCAAATGAGTTAAATATAATTTAACCAAAAGGAGGTTGTTATCCCCATAGCCTAGAACAGGACACATGGTAGATAGTTCATAAATTCTTGTAATACAAATAGCTGGGCTTTAAAAATGGGAATCAGAGCAGAGCAGAAACAGTGTGGCTGCAGGATTCTTGCATTTTACATTCTCTTCTTTCAGTCTCCATCCACATCGGCTTTCGGAACAGTCACTCTATGAAGCTGCTCCTTATTAAATCTTGTCTATGAAACATGCAGACCTTTTCGACAGAAGCTACTCTCATATCCTATCCTCTGACACATTGTCATTATATATTTATTTCTTTTTATTAAATTTTGAGTTCAAATCCCTGAACTTCTCTGGCAAGTATTAGTCATCCTTCAAACTAATCGAAATCTTTTTTTTAAATTCTTGCCTCAGATGCTTCTCTTGTCATTATTATCTGTAGATTTAATGTATGTTTTAAACCTTTTCACTGAGTTTCTATTTAAAAAAAGATCCACGTAAACTTCTGGAAAGTACTGGATAAACTGGGACTTATACCAGGTAAGTGTATTGATATACAGATCTTCTTTTTCCAATTTACAGGTAAAAAACCAGGGGTGAAGAGAAGTGAGCAATTTGTTCAAGGATTTCCCTTACTAAAAGGCAGATCTAAGAAATTTACTTTATCACTAAACCCCACATACAGCTATAATTAAAAGACAGATCTGTGGCTTCCAGGGTGTTGGCTCCATCTTAACTGAAGTCATAAGAATTGTACCCCAAAGCAATGCTTCTAGGTCAGTAGCTAATCCTCCCTGTGCATCAGGATTACAGTGATGATATTAAGGTTCCACATCTTCCCCAGAATTTCTGATTTAACTGTTCCATATTAAGGCCTAGACAAGATATTTTATAAAAAGCTCCCCTGGTGATTCTAATGTACAGCTAAGGCTGAGATACACTGCCTATAAGCAGAGTAAAGAATGCAAAATTGCCATCATTCAATTATTTATAAATGAGAAACACTACATCTGCAGAATCTCCCAGCTGCTCTTTAAAGACCCAGGCATATTTTATATATACATCTGGAACAAAAACAAAACAAAAACTTTCTTTTTTTCTTCCTTTCTTGACTCTACTGCAGGAGGTCTAAAAATCCTCTTATCTCCCTCCTCTCTGATCCTATACATCTTAAGTCTTAAGCATCCATGAGGAAGTGTTATCTGCTAGTGTTATCCTGTGATGGCGAGCCTGAGCCCGTTCTCTTAACACCCATTACATTTTTCTTTGGGTGAACCTTTAAACTATTTGGTTATTTCTAAGACATATATCATACTTTTGTATCCAAATTATTATTATTATTCCTCATTGTCCTTGTACTTTTATTTCTCAGCACAAAGATGCTTTATTCTTCATATGCAATAATTTCCTTTAAACTTTTTTATTAATTCTTTGATAATTTTATACATTGTATTTGATCCTATTAACCCCCTCTGATAACCTCTAATCCAGATCCATTCCCCAACATTTTATCTTTTTTAAAACCCATAAAGTCTTATTTTTCTGCGCTGCCTATATGTTTGAGTGTGTGGCCAGCCACTGGAGTGTGGTTAACCTACCAAGGAACACACCACTAAAGGAAACGTACTCTCCCTCTCCTAGCATCTATCAATTACCAGTAGCTCTTTAGCTACGGGAAAACTTAGTGCCTACATCCTCATCCTCCCTCCATGCTTTGTCTAGCTTAAACTTGTACCAGTCTTATTCATGCTATCACAACTGCTGTGAGTTCATATGTGCATCTAACTGCCTTGCTGTGCCAGAAAATACTGATACTTATCTCTGGTAGAAAATCTTATGGTCTTTCTGTCTGTTCTTCCATGATGATTACCTGAGCCTTAGAAGGAGGGATTGTGATATAGATGCTCCATTTAGGGCTGAACATACCACAACCTCTTATTCTATGCTGCTTGACCAGTTCTGGGGCTCTGTGTTAGTCACAATCTACTTCAGAAAGAAGCTTCTCTAATTTGAGGATAAGTCATTAGGTGTTAGTTTAATACTATGTCTATTTAGTAGAATCATTAATAGAAGTAGATTCTCTGCTAGGGCCTATGACTGATCTAGTCACAGGCTCTTGGCCCATACATGTGCCACATATGGGTTCCATCTTTTAGAACCAGCTTTAAATCCAATCAGAAAGTGGTTACTCCTATGGCATTCATGCCACTATACCCTCTTATAATGCCAGGCTACTTGTCACAGCTCCCTGAATTCACAGCTAGGTAAGACTGATGCTTACTTTTCTCCACTGGTAGTGTGTAGAGCACCTTCTAGTCCTATGAAAACTAGCCAGTAAGGATGATGTTTCCAGGTCAGAACCCTCTTGATTTCTCTGTGATCAAAACATTCAAGAATGTGATGCTTTCACCAGGTTCTGGAGTGTAACCAAGAGCAATGACAATAGACTGGGATATGTGGGAGTCTATTGGACCTCACTTGCCAATATCTCCAACAGAGGTAATCCACTGAGTTTTCTATTTGTTAGCCTGTGGGGGGGGGGGGGAAGCAGGGGCATTTTCACCCTATTTTAAGGTAATTCTTTTTTATGTATATGATTATTTTATTTATTTACATTCCAAATGTTGCCCCCCTCCCAGTGCCCCCACACAGAGTTCTTCACCCCATACCCCTCCCATTGGCTCTGAGAGGGTGCTTCCCTGCCCACCTATTTATTGATCCCTCACTCCCCTTCCACCCTCCTCAGCATTTCCCTTCCCTGGGGCATCAAGTCTCTATAGGATTAGACACATCCTCTCCCACTGAGACCAGACAAGGCAGTCCTTTGCTGCATATGTGCAGGGGGCAGGGTGGGGAGCTCAATCCAGCCCATGTATGCTGTTTGGTTGGTAGCTTAGTCTCTGGAAGCTTCCAGGGGTCTGGGTTAGTTAGTTGACACTGTTGGTCTTCCTATGAGGTTGTCATCCCCTTCAGCTCCTTTAGTCCTTCCCCTAACTCCTCCATAGGGGTCTCTGACCTCAGTCCAATGCTTGGCTGTAAGTATGTGCATCTGTCTCAATCAGCTGCTGATAGAGCCTGAGAGCCACTCATTTTTATTTGTCATTATTCGTCATACTGCCTCTCACTGCATTTTACATTATGACTCTCTCAGTCAACAATCTGAAAGAGCAGTGTAGAGTTAAATTTAGGGAACATTAAACTGACCCAGCTGTTAAATAATAATGCAAGGCATAATTTACAATTCTATATTACTGAGAATATATTTCCCTGAGGAGTTTCCATCTCAGATTATTTCCCTTTATTTTTCTTCCCTACATTTTTGAAGAATCAAATCCCCAGCCAGATGATTTTTAAATGGTCAATCTAAACTCACTGTAAATGTATTCATAGCTAATGTTAGTGGCCCCCACTGTTGTGGAGTGAGTAAATAAAGGCCTTTAGAGAATACAAAGAAAATACAGTGAACATCAATCAAAAGACTGAATAGTAGCACGCCTTTAATACATCTTCTCTCTTGAGGATATCAAACTCTAATACTTTGTAATGTCGAGAATTAGCCATGCATGTTTTGCATTGTGGGGATTGTAGAATGCAAATTATGCCTTATTTTACTCATCTGATCAGTACAAAGAAAATTAGCACAAGCAATGATCTGTTGAAGAGGAAAAGTTTAAATGCTTGTTTTCTTAGACATTGCCATTGAAAACCCTAAGTGGATTTCTCTGGTAGTGGTCAAACACAATTCTCAATGGATTTTTTTATTCAAGAATGAGTTTTCTCAAATTACCCTCATTTTATATCTTCACCCTTGTCACTATCTCTCATGCACATAAAGTGAGTGTCCTTTAATGCATCACTTATTTAGTACATCACGTATCTAGAACTTTAGCACATCACATCTCTGAGCCTCAGTGTCCTCATTTTTCATGTAAGAAGAGCAGTTGAAATGATTGCATAAGGAATTGTAGTTATACCTCCTAATATGACACCTAGCAAATGGTGAAGATCATGCTACACCAGGTGTGATGGAATATCAAACAACCAGGATAGAGAGTGAATGAAGAAACTAAGCCAACTATGTAGGGAAAATACCAGTCTATTCAATGATTCGGTTGATTGGTGAGAAGGTTTGAAGGATTAATATTAATATTAGCACATTAAGAAGAAGATTGATTTGACCTATGATTTGACATCTCTTTAATTAGTCATTACTTCAGATCAAGGCAAAAAAAATTATGACAAAGCATCTCAGCTAGTTCATTCAGAATCTCCAAGTCCCTAGGTTATCACTATAATATTTTTTACAACTGTTCGAATATGTTATAAATTTCTTTATGACTTTGTGGCTTATAAAGGAGGAAAAATGGAAAGAGACACATTAAATTATTATACCCAAAATACCATGTCATTGTTTTTTAAACAGATAAATATGTGCTAATGTAAACATTATCTCCAAGATCCATTGTTAGAGAGGCAGTATTGAGGATTAAACCTGAAGTTGCACCCATTATAGAGAACAAATCTATGATACATAAATACACCTCTAAACCCTCAAAGATTACAAATTTGTTTTAAAAAAAAACAAGGTAGATAACAATGCAATCCTATTTATGTTTTTCAAATAACGTATTAATTTACCCATAAATGTATATATATGCAAAAATTCTTAGAAGGACTCAGAAAAATTACTAACAAAGTTATATTTCACATGTGTAAGATGGGCGCTAAAGGGAAAACATTTACTACTTCTGTAGTTTTCATTTTTGAAAGTCCTATTCTACTTCAAACATTGACTGTGTAAATATATTAGCTTTTTCTCTAAAAAGAATGAGCTTTTAAAAGTCTCTATGAGTCTGTGGAGTCCTGTAGGCAGAAAACAATCCATTAAATCCAACATCTTAAATTAAAGAGACAGATGTGGGTTTTGCCCAATTTGATGACTATGTTTGTATTCTCTGTGCTACTAGGTAGATGTTTCCCTCTAGAGAAAGTTATTTGATTGTAAATTAAACATAAATAAACAGTATTCATATTTGTATTGATACAAAGCACTGGAATCGGATGCCTTTTGGCAAAGACAGCCTCAAAGAGCATATTTCTTTCATGATATCTGAAGGGTATACTAAGACAATCACACAATGTTAATAATAACAAAGTTAACTAATCTTTGAGCATGCCCAGTAAGGCTCTAGATGTTTTACATGCATCATTTCATTGAATACCCACATTTTTGTAAGATGGGTATTATTTAAGACATTCTACAAAGGAATCCAATGATTACTTTCCTAGCTGAGGAAGTTGTCTACTAACTTTTCAAAGGTTTAAACCTACAATTACTAAAACACTATTTAGAAATTATGTTTAATTTTCATCACAGCCTTGAGGATTTGACATATCCCCAAGGCTCCAAAACTCTGTGAGATATCAAAATGTTCATGAGTTCCTTCCACCAAAAATCCACTTGTAGGGCTCGGTGTTTCAAATGTGGCATTTAGCTGGATCAGTGAAACCTTCTTGGCCTCACATCCTTTATCTACAAAACAAAAATAGAAATACTTCTCTAATATACTTCAGAGATTGTTAAAATAATTAAATGATGGAATCATGAAAAATCTGTAAGTTTGTAAATATATTAGAGGAACAAAAAAGAACATTTGGTTTTTCTTCACATATATTTATATTCAACAATAGTAAACTTTATATTGTAATCACTTAGAAAGCCAAACACTTTGGATTCAAATTGGGCTCCTAAAAACCTTATATCCATGGCTTTGAAGATGAGAAGGCTTGAATGAATAAAAAGACAACATATTGTATCTGATACCACACAGAGGAGTCAGCCCTCAAACCTAAGTCTTCCAAAACTAAGTTTCAAACACATTCCTTTTTGTTGGCTGTGTTCACTTGAATCCTCCTGTCTACCTTCAAACTCCTTACTACTACAGCACATCTGTAGTAGCAAAGAAACATCTAATCTCCAAAATCTAATACCGTCAAAAAAGGTCCTCTGTAATCCTATCAGAGAATGACCCACTATAGATAGCATGCTGGATCTCATGATTCCCAGTCAATATGCAAGTGCACCAACAATGGCCACTTCTAACCAATAACTTTTAAACATACAAAATTTGGAAATGGATACAGGCTTAGAAGTCACATTCCAGCTGTGTGAGCTTGAGGAAGGCATTGGACCACTCTTCTAAGCTTTGGTTTCACTCCCGTGAAACCCGATTCTTAGCAGAGTCGGGTGAGGCAAGATAAATGAGGTCAGTTATGTATGGTAGTTTGGCAAATGGTATTAATGTTGCCATTACTATAATTACTTATATTCTATTAAAAGTTGTCTTCTAACCATATAAGATAGTACACAGAAGACACAAAAGTAATAAATTTGAATAGATATCAGATATACCACAATAACAAGCACAGACCTGACTCATGATTCTGCTGAAAGATAACTTGTAAAATATCATATAAACAGATCAGATACAAAACACATTTCAAAGGTATTTTTCAACTCACTAAGTCATGAGGAAACTAGTAAAGAATCACAACCTATTCAAAGGAAAATCTGAAGCCCTACACCTCCTACACTTACATGGGCAGATAATGAATTCTGAAAAGTAATGAAAAGTAGAGTTAAGAAAAATGACTCAAAACTCAATTGCATTCTACCAGACACAATCAATTTACATTTCTATAGGCAAAAATAACTTTCATTATTATCAGTCTCTAGCAACTTACTGCATGGTAAAAACTGCTCAAAGAGAGTGGGTGATGCAGGTAGCAGTAGAAGGTGTGTTGAAGCAGATATTCAGGGCTTTTGTTTTTAATTATTAAGGTTGTTTGTTTTATTGTCTATATGAAATATTCACAATTTTTTCTCTTCAGCTCTACAGAGTTTTCTGGACCCATAGTTGCTCCTTGCAGTCAGGATACTGTGAAAGGAGGGCAGAAGATGGGAGGGGACGTAAGTAGAGACAGTGGAGCTAGGCTTTCCCTTCTTTTGAAACTTAAGATAAACCTGTAATCGAATATACCATCCTTTCTGGAAGTCCATTTGCTTTGCTCTTAATAAAAGGTAACCAGTGTGTGGCAGACACAGTTAATTATCTCTTGATATTTGTTCTTCTCTTCTTTCTTGGTAACACAATCCCCCCAGTTTTAGCTAGCCTCAGCTTCAGTGATAACCAGATACAATCATGTCGCTGTCTTCTGGCCAATGGTACACTCACTGAAAAGTCTGAACAACTTCCAACAAAGATCCTTACAAGGAAATGGCATGTCCTTTTTGACCCATCTATCTTTATTTATTTATGTATTCATTTATTTGCTAGCTAAACGTGGATACAGTGGCTGGAACTTGAGCGAGCATCCTTGTGGAAACCACCTGTTAAGTGACACTGAGAATCAAGAGAACCAGAGCCTGAGAGCCTTGAGGAGTTGCTTTCTGCAGAAGCAAAACTGACCTTGCCCTCTTGTGGCATTTCTTCTAGTACTATGTTCTGTTATTTGGGGGGCGGGATGGTTCTGTCCAACACAGCTAAATGCAATCCTAAATGCTAAGAGAAGAGGCCCTGAGGAAAGTTTGCTTTACCAGAGAGTCTCAATTTCAATTTATAGTTGTCCCTCTGGAGAATACATTTCTATGTATAGAAATACCTCCTACTGCCCCCCAAATAACAGAACATAGTACTAGAAGAAATGCCACAAGAGGGCAAGGTCAGTTTTGCTTCTGCAGAAGGCAACTCCTCAAAGCTCTCGGGCTCTGGTTCTCTTGATTCTCAGTCACTGAATATCATTCTCTATTACTACTCTCTGCCCACTCAAAGGTGCATGCTTTCCTGGAAACAGGATTATCTTTGCCTATGACCCATATAAACCATTTGCAGATTTCCTGTGAAATCGTGATTCCTAACTGTAGTATGCACTCCTAGTGGAGGTTGGAGGTGTAGACGGCCACATGGCCCAAGCTTGACATGAGTTAACAGTTCTCAAACTCTTAACGCCGGGAGCCAAGCTGAGCTTTGCATGGTAAAGTAGCCTGTGGCAAAACAAGCCATAGGAAAGTGACCAAGAGGAATTTCCACAAGCTAGGAGGAAAAAATTCTGATATATTTCTTATGATCTGTTTTTTTTTTTTTTTTTTTTTTTTTTTTTGTCTGAATATTCCAAACCACATGCATTCTAAAAGCCACTGGTGTATGGCTTCGGAACTCCCTCATTCTTGCAGCAGCTGCAAGTTTACCTTGGGGATTATGTTTTCCTGGAGCTAATAATAGAGTTGGTTGGCATTCCTAAATGTATGCTCACTAATTGCAGGCAAAGCAATCTGAAGAAGCCATAGTGGGATTCAATTTTTGTTGCAGATAATAAAAAAGATGAATAATTTACTTACTGATAAATTGACCAAACTTATAATTTTCAGACTCTGTTAGTCATTCATACACATGCACACAAACACCGCACACACACACACACACACATACACACACACACACACACACACACACACACAATTCTCTACAGCAGTGCATTCATTACAAGCAAAGAAGAGAGAGAAATTTTTAGTGTTGTTACAGAACCTAGGCTGGCATCAAATTTATGACCCTCCTGTCTCAACAGCATAAGGCCTGGGATAGAAATTTATGTGTATCCTCACTACCAAGCCTGGTGTTTCTCTCTCTCTCTCTCTCTCTCTCTCTCTCTCTCTCTCTCTCTCTCTCTCTCTCTCTCTCTGTGTGTGTGTGTGTGTGTGTGTGTGTGTGTGTGTGTGTGTGTGTTAAAATGTATATGAAGAGGGATGGTCTGGCTATCTATCTTTATGTATTACTATTAGCTACGAGATTCTCCTTATGTATCTTTAGCATGGTGACCAAAGTTTCATGCACTCCTTTAAATGTATTTTGAAATCTTCAAATATTCCCTTTTCATTTATGGGAAAAGTATTGTTTTATCTATCAAGGTCCATTAAAATCCATATTTTGAGAAATATTTTTAAAAACCATTCCCAACTAGTAAGATTATTTTTACACAAAGAGGCCTAGCTCACTTGCCAACACTGCAGCCCCTGACATCATCTTTCCACTTGATGTATGCTGGAAGGCTCATGTTGCACACTCAGTTTTGCACGGATAGGAATGAAACCTCTCATTATACACAATGCTGCTGTCTATTCTTTTCTTGGTTCCTGGAAGCAAAACAGAAATATTTGTTGTTGTCATTTGCATGTCTTCTTTATTTTCATTCTGAAAAACTACATGGAGGAAAGAATAGGCAGAGCACTATGGATTTTGCTAGCAGGAAAAGTACTCTGCGTGCCATTATACTGATGCCTGCACACCTATGGACATTTGACCCAAACCATAGGCTGTACAAGATGGAGAACAAATTCTAATGTCAATGGTGAACTCTGGGTGATGATAATATATGGATGCTGATTCTTTGCTTGTAATGAGTGTACCACTGTAGAGGACATTGTTGATGATGAAAGAGGTTATGCAGGAGCTGGAGACAGGATAACATGGAAAAGTCCAGTATTGCATTCTAAAGTTCACCAAAAATCTAAGTCTATAAATAATAAGCATAAAACATACACATCATTCAGACTCTGTTTCTAATATTGCCAGAGCCCGTCAGGAGGCTGGACACAGAGCACTTGATGAGTATTCCCCTTTGCAAGGCTAGCTGACCCAAGGTTCACAGCCAGCCCTTCACTAGAAAGATGCAAACTCCTTTGGTGTCCACTGAAGTCAGTCTTGTGAAATAATGAGTTTCACCTTTTAGCCTTCCCATTGCTGAGCTTTGGGTAATTGTCTCCCTTCACTTTCCTTAAAAGGTTATTTTTAACATGTATTCATATTTTCTTTCTTAGACTGTACTCTTTTGGGTCAGAAAGCACAGTACCAGAAATGTGGTTTCACATTTCATAGTTTCAGTTCCACGGTCAACTGAAGTCAAAAAAGTATTTACGTCAGAAATAATTTGTGACTTTTGATACAGCATACTGTTGTAATTGTTCTGTTTCACTGTCATTAATCTCTTATTGTGCCCTACTCATATTACCATATTTTTGATGATGTTATTATTTTTGACACAGCATCTCATGATGCTGCCCAATGAATATTGAACTCAAGGTCAGAAGCAACCCTGCAATCTTAGTCTCTCAAGTAGTTGGACAAGATATTCATAACACTGTGTCCAACGCTGTGCCTGATTTATAAATTAGACTTTTTCATAGGTATGTGTAGATATATAGAAAAAACATTTAATGCTATATCTAGAACATAAGAGATTCCTAAATTCCCTGTATCAACTTGTCTCCCAGGCCATAATGCTACTGGAAGGTGGTAAAGTCTTTTGGCGTTAGGAAAACAAGTTAGATCATTAGGGCCATGCCCTTGAAAGAGATATTTGGAATCTACGTCCTCCTCCTTCCTTGAAAACATGGTTGAATCAATCCACCTCTGCCATAGGCTCCTGACATAGGTCCAAAGAAACAAGACCAAGTGATCAAGAACTGAACTTTCTGAAGCCATGTACAAATAAGCCTTTCCTCCTCACAAAGTAACTCATTTTGTATATTTGGTACAGCAACAGAAAACTGACTAATACTGTGGCTTCAGGTATCTTGGAGTACCATAGACTGTTTCTGAGAAGAAGATAACTGTATGATTTTATGTTTTGCATTTACCAGAATTAAGCTCTTATTTCCTTAGTAAGTCTTAAATCAGTCATCCCCTGGACATGTAGCAGGAATACAAATTCCCAGGCTCCACCCCTGATCATAAGAGTTTAGGGGAAAGTGGGAAATGATAGCAAGCCCTCCAGGTGATTCTGAATGAAGTAGATTCAAATTTTCAAACACTACTGTAAAACAAAGGTTATTGTTAGGATTACTACAGTATCTTCCCATACTAGCTCCTCAGGCCCAGATGAGATTTACTATGTCTGGGGGCAGCCAGAATATATAGTCCTAAAATATTCAAGTGGTTTTTAGATACAGTTCTAAATATAAATTGATATATAACCACCAAATATAGCTTTAAAGAATACATCTAGATAGCTACTTACTTCTGCCATTTTTTACTGCAAAAAAATAATTTGGTGAAGGACACCTAGGTGCCGAGTAGCAGAATGAGTGACAGCATCCAAGAGTTTGGCTTTATCTCATGTCATAATGGCCAGTTCATTTTAAAAGTCTATTTTGAAATCTCAGAATCAAGAGATAATGCCATAAGTAATGACAAATCAAGATCACTTATGCTCATATTCTAATTCTCCATTAACACACTTTGTTCTTTATATATTCTTTACTTGGAAGAGAAGGAATCAAAGAAAGAAGAAATTTGAAGTTATACTGATTGTGTGTAATTTAGTGGTCACAATGACCCCAGGGAAATATTAATATGCCCTCTCTCAGAAAAAAAAATAATACTTTGAGGTCCTAGGTGCTGTTTCTTCTCATACTAGTACCATTTCTTCTCCATCCTGGCATCCACTTGTATTTTGTGGCTGTTCAAGTCAGTTCCAAGAAATAATTCATTTCCCATTTTTTTTAAAAAAAAACTGCCTCTATTTCTAGTTTATAGCAAACTTACTGTTCAAAGTTATTATAACAATTGAAAAAGATAAAAACTGAAACAAAATGGGAGATGTCAAAGGCATACAAACTAATTGAGCACCGAAAAGAGATTTAAGATTGAGAGAACTTTTAATAATAAGAGTTTTTGAAGTCTTTGCAGGATAATACTCATTTATAAAATGAAAAACAGACTCAGTAGCTCTCTAACTTCACTGGAAACCAAAAATGAAGCATGTGTCTGCTCATATCCTGTGAGGACCTTTGGTTTCAGACAGGTATCTATGTTTCATGCCCTATGCCATCCTGTTTGAGCTGCTGTGGCTAGGGAGATATAGGCCAAAATTCAAAGAGAAAGCCAAAGTATTCTTTAAAAATATTTATTTCAGATAGTACCTGGCATAATGTCTGAGACACACTTGCTGTGTTCAGAACATGAATGTTGAAAAAATAAATACAGTTAGATTTATTATCAACTCTTAAAAAGAAGAGTCATCTAGGATATCTTTGAGAAGATCAAGTAGACAAATTAACTGATAATAGTTAGAGGTGTCTATTTCCACAATGGCTGGGATGGATAACTTTCCATAGTGGTAGGACATAAACCTTACCTACAAGTACATTAATGTCAACATTACAGTGATGACCCCTACAACCCATCCTGCATTATCTTCTTCTCCCTAGTGAGCTAACTGCCAGATCCTACTTTGTCTTCTCTAGAAGTTTATAAAATCAAATGTCACTTAACAACAGGGTTACATGCTAGGAAATGTGTTAGTAGGTGTTGGAACATCACTGTGTATTCAACATAGATAAAAAAATGGCCAAGTTGTCACTAAATAATGTGATCTTCTGGTGCTATCATTGGTTTTGCAGTCGATTGCCAATCAAACATCATTATGCAGCACATTGACTGTACTTTCAACATTGACTTCATTATTTCCATTTTCATAAGCCAATGTTTGTTCCTCGTCCCTGGAAACATTTAAGATTTGAAATAGATCAAGAAAGCTCTCAAATTCCTAAACACCCTTCTTAATGCAGTCCTTAGGAGTTGTTTTCTCATAGAAGTGGTATGTTTGTCTTTTAAAGAGAGCTTTCACAGTACCTCTCTTTACCCTCCCACCCCTGCCCACAGATATATCATGGCGCACTATCCCCCAGGAGTACCCAGAAGGAAATTGTAAAGCTTGCAGGATGCATATACTAATTTCAATAGCCTATCCTTGCTAGGTTATTTCCCAAGTGAAGAAGGGAATTACTAACAGATGACCTTTTTTTTCTGGAGCTGGGGAATCTCACCCTGAAAGCCCAGAGAGTAAACACAAAACATATGTGTGACAGATGTTCACATTTAAAGATCCTGAAAAAGGCAGCATGCACATTCTTTGGCAACTTAGAGGGCCAGTCATGGCCACAAACTCAGTGCAGATGAATATCAGCATTCTCTGGGGACATAACTTCAGCCATACCCACATGTTTGTCCATGGTTTTACTGATGAAGGGCTATGAGCCACATGAATGTTCATTACCTAGCTTCTAGATAATAAATGTAGATCCACCCTCAAACTTTCAAAATCCAAATGCTTATGGGTAGGTCTTAAATAAGCATTTCTAGCAAGCACCCAGACAATTCTTCTCTTGGCACACCAAGGGTGAGAATTACTGCTGGCAGAACTTCCACTCCAGCTGACCAGGAGAGTTCCATCACCATGGCAACATGCTTTACAGCCATTTGAAAGCAACTCACTCTAATGTCACAGTAGATGGGAAGCATGCTACTACTGGGGGTGATTAAGAAATGGTCCAGTCATGGTATGGGAAGATTCAATCAGCACCAAACTGGTTTGCAGACTGCAGAGAACAGAAGTTTTTGTTCGAAGATGAGAATAACAGAAAACGGGATTTTTATCATTGCATTTACATCTGACGGTCAGTTGAAATATATTTTTAAAAACAAATAGGAAACTTGGAACATGTACTGATATCCTGAGAAGAGCTGTAACGGGAGTAAAAAGTAGAAAAAGAAGGCTAAAATTAAAACTACTTTTCAAAAGTCTAAATTGTTGCCCTTTTCTCCTCCTATGTTTGGAAGTTTTGCCAGAACCCGGCCTATTTTTAAAGGCTCTGGAAACCCACTCCGGGTGATTTTTAGAGGATGTGACCACAAATGGTGCCTGTGCTTTATCGGGTCCCGAATAATCTATGTGTGGATCTGGGCAACTGTAAAGGAAACTTTTATCATGAAAGAGCAAATGAAACTCTGGTGTGTGTGAACTAACAGTTTGAACATCCATATTAGTCCCAGATGTTTTTCCAAGGGGACTGAATTTTATAAAAAAAAAAAAAAAAAAAAAGCCGAGACACAGTATGGTTTTTATTCCCTCTTGCCATACCCGTAATACAGAAAATATGTACCAGTTGAGTAAGAACACACATGGGTTAATTGCTATTTTAAAATGACCTATAATAGGTCAAGTCTCCCTTCAACACATTTGGGTCTCAGTTGTTTCTAATATATTCATGTCTTTTCAGGAAAAAATTGCAATGAATGGAAGAAAGTATAGAATAAAGGTGTGTCCCATTAAGGGAGGGAGTGAGGGAGAGAGAGAGAGAGAGAGAGAGAGAGAGAGAGAGAGAGAGAGAGTTTGAATTACCAAGCAGCAGCTTTTAAAACAAAAATGAGCCTTTGAAGGCTTTTTAAACACACTACCCCCAAAATAACTAAGCACAAGAAGGAAGTATAACAGTCCACTTTTCATTACTGCGACAGAATACCTGCCATTGGGCAATGTTGTAAAGGAAAGGAGTATGTTTGAGCTCACGCTTCTGGTCCAAGGTTGAAGGGCTGAATCTAATGATGATCTGGCCATGCCAAGTTAGTGTGGGGCATTGCCCAACAAAAGGTAGGAGTCTATCTCTATGTGACGCTTGTACTTTCCTGCCTTCTTATAAAACCACTAGAATTCAGTCAAGAGGACTCCACCCTGATGACCTTATCTAATTGTCTTTCAAAGTCTCCACCTTTCAATCCCAACATCTGATGAAGTTTCTACTCCCTTAGATTACCTGTCCTAGTTAGGGTTACTATTACTATGATTAAACATCATAACCAAAAGCAAGCTGGGGAGGAAGGGACTTATTTGGCTTATACTTCCACGTCATAGTCCATCACTGAGGGATGTCAGGACAGGAACTCAAACAGGGAAAGAACCTGGAAGCAGAAGCTGATGCAGAGGCCATGAAGGAGTGCTGCTTGCTTACTGGCTTGCTCAGCTTACTTCTTATTGAACCTAGAATCACCAGCCCAGTGATGGCAACACCCACAATGGGCTTGACCCTCCCTCATTAATCACTAATTAAAAACATGACCTACTTTGGTAGGGGGCAGTGACCAGGATATAAAGCAAATAAAGCAAATAAACAATACATACATACGTACATACATGCCCCACAGCTTTCATACAACTGAAATGGAGGCATTTTCTTAATTGAGATTCCTTCCTCTCAGATAGCTATAGCTTGATGTTAAATTGACACAAAACTAGACAGCACAATGCCCCAGAATGAGAATTAGATTTCAATTGCATAAATTACAGATGAAGCACCCACAAACCGTATTCACACCATAGCAAAATGCTAGTAAGGATTATTGTAGTATAGTAGAAGAAACAATCAGATAGCAAGGCTTTTCCTGGTGTTTCTAATTAGCATGTGCTCAAGACTATAAGACAAAACTCATGGCTTCATTTATAACCTTCCTTTTACTCTTTTCCAAACACTTGACAAATTGGCCCCCTGGGTCCCCCAAATTCATAATGTTCATTCCCACTAGAGATTCCCCCCGAGCTTCTTTCGATAATACTGACTTTCTAGAACACTTTCTTGTCACCTCATGTCATTCTTTGAGTGACTTACATCCCTCTCTATATGAGACAACTTTCTGTTGTTGCAACAAAACCGTCAAGACAATCCATTTCTAAAGAGGACAGGTTTGTTTTGGCTCATAGTTTTAGAGGTTTGAAGCAATATTCTTGCAGTTCTAGAATCTTAGGCATAGTATATGATGGCAGGTGCACATGGCAAAAGAGATGATCACCCCATAGCAACCAGGAAACAAGAGGAAATCATGTCAAGGACCAGGATTCCAACATACTCTCTAACAGCATATCACCAGGACCCTTATTTTCTCTAACAAGGCCTATGCACTAAAGACTCCAGCACCTTCAAATGGTACAACAAGCTGGTGATGAAGCCTTTTCTTGATGTTCCTTTGGGAAGCATTTCATCCTGCTTTATCGTCTCCTTCTGCCTTCCAGATGCTAGGTTCACCACCCTCTCTGGCTCTAATCCTTCTAGGAAATTACTGTCACTCTCTGGTGTGGGTTGTGGGTGGAATTGTGTTTCTGCCTACTCACTTCCAACCCACCCACAGACTTATATGTTAAATCCAAACTCAGGTACTTTTGACTTTTGCCTGGTTTGTTTGTTTGTTTGTTTGTTTGTTTGTTTTTTCAAGAAACAGGATGATTGCAGATGTAATGAATTAAGATTGAGTCGTTGGTCTTGGCCCCAGTCCAATATAATTGATGTTCTAATAAAACAAGTGTTACATGAAGAAATAGAGTGATATATAAGACAAAGGAAATAGGAAGAAACAGAAAGATGATAGCCATTAATAAGCCATATAGAGAAGTCCAGAACTGATACTTTCCTTACAGCTCTGAGAAAAAATAGCTCACACACCTTGATCTTAGGTCAAGCTTCTAGAACTGAGAGACAATTACCTCTGGCTTTGGTGCTGCTGTTATTATTGTTGCTCATTATTTAATTTTTTTATATATAGCTGCTTTGCCTTCATGTATGCCTGTGCATCACATGTGTGCCTAGTGCCTGCAGGAGCCAGAACACGTTGTCAGATCCCCCCAAACTGGAGCTATAGACAGTTGTGAGCAGTCATGTTCATGCTGGGAATTGGACTGGGTCCTCACTAAGAGCAGACAGTTCTCTTAACTGCTGAGCCATTTTCCAGCCCCATGCCTCTGTTGTTTAAATTACCCAATCTGTGGTCATTTATTGCAACAATCCCAGGAAATGAATATGATAAACCTAATTTAGGATTTGACATTTACAACCAGAGGCACATTTCATGATCTGTGGCCCTATATACTTTTATATCCATGAGCTCCATCCTCTGTACAAATATGTTATTTAAAATACATTTTTGGATTTTAGTAAAGCCTCAGGATGCCAAAGGCCATATATGACCTTATTTGCATCTCCAACCAATAGCAGATTTTTCAGGAAATAACTGTCAATTAATTGATCTAGTCTAACCTCTTCTTTCCAGGAAGTACCTAAGCATCTTAAGCACCTAGATTATTTCATTATGCTTACTTCTTCCTTTTAAATTTCAAGAAACAATGGCTTTATTTCAATATGTATCAGAGTTTACATCTGAAATCATTTCTCAAGATCACCAATATACCTTTCATTTCAATATCATCCACAAATAGTTCTTGTTATAAATGTCCCCTACTCTGTATAACATGCTATCTCCCTGTGTAACTTTGGTTCTAGGCCTTGGCTTCCAAATATGTAAAATGGGACAACAGTTCTACATACTCACTCAAGAACTGTTCCAATTAAATAGTTCAGTGCGGACTAAAACATGGCTCAAAATCTGGTACTTTTAAAATCAAAGACCATTAAAGACAAAGAAGATTAAGGATCAGTAGCTGGGAAAACAATATAGCCTAATGAACAGTAGCCCTTTTGGCTTCCTTCACTGCACAGAGTAACTTCTGTTGGTCTCTTCATTCCATTTTGATCCTTAGGTTGGAAACTGAAGGCAGTTAACAAAAGATTATTTTCGTGGGACCCCAGGAGGTTATGTTGTACCAGATACTGCTGTCACCCCACAAATGGTTGAGTTATCATGACAAAACTCTTGTTCTTCCAACAACTGGGAGAAATTTATCACCATAACTTTCCAGAAGCATTAAAGATTTTTTGATTTTTAGTTTTGCTGTTGGTATTAGCCAGCATTGGAAGAGACCAAATGCAAACTGAATCTTCACAAGAGCTCATTTTGAAAAATGAAACTTGTGTTACCAGAGAGGTGGATAACATAGTAGGATATGTGAAATGCTATGGGTACATATATGATATATATCCATACTATGAACTGCTAAAATATTATATTAATTGATATGATCTATACTTATTTCAAACACTTATTTTTCAAATAAGTGAGAGTAATGGTTATTTATATACATACTATAATATATACATCTATCCATTGTTATTCCATGGAAAATCAATTCATAAATGCCTATGGGTACCAATGAAAGGGTTAAAAAATTTTCAAAAACTCCTAACAGGCTGAGCAGAACCAAGAGTGCAAGTCAGCTTGGTCGTGAGTTCTGTGTTTCAGGAACTTGGCTGACCACAAGATAGATGGTTAATTACGAATAGGCTCTTAGAGAATAGCCTATACAAAATGATCCCCATGACTGTTCCTTGTACCCTGTCACAAACTGAATAATGGGCTGGAACTTTCCACAGGTGCTCTCCAATAACCCTCCTTTACTCCCCCTGGGTTGTGGTTTCCCCCCTAAGTTGTGGGTTTTGGCTTTAAATTCTCTCTCTCTCCAAAGCCCTGGGGTCAGACCCCACTGGCCCCTGTGTGGATCATGGGTCTTGACCTCAACATGTTGATGGAAACATACCTCTTGCTGATTGCATCAAGTTCAGTGTCTTGTGAGTTACTGGGTGGCCGTAAATTCCTGAGGGTTGGGTGAGGTCCTCCCTTCGTGGGGGCCTTACACTAAAACCTCTACCTATCCAAATTTCTTACACAAAATGATATGCTATTCTCATGTAAAGATTCATAGATCTTTCTATCACAAGGGTTCCAACACAAGTATTTTACTTGAGAAAGAATCCTGGGACATATTAATGCAGGATGAAAGAGATGAGATGGAGAACTCAATCAAAAATATGATTTTGTTCAAATAAGTTACCACTGTGAACAGTTGGCTCTTAATCCCTCTGGAGACCACTAGAAATATGGTAGAACATATTTTAGAGTTGTATTAACTGAAAAGGGAAAGAGCTGGGGTAATCAATATAAGTACATGTCAATTACTGTTCAAGGACTGGTCCAGAAGCACCTTAAAGCCTTAGCACTGCCACCTTGTCACATGCAAAGAAAACATGTTCCCATCTTTGAAGAAAGCTCTCAAGTAGTCAGTCACATTTGTTGGACATTATAAAGAACTAATAAAAAGCCAGGGGCATTTATTAGAGCACACCTGCATATGTTCACTTGCAAACACATATAAAAGTTAAAAGATGCATAGCAAACTATTTACAGGGGTTGCTTATCCAGTAATTCTTGATGACAGCTCATGGCCACTATGGTAGTTGGAATGAAGCCCCCAAAAGCTCATATACAGACTTGGATATTTCAAAAACTCAAACCATTTCCAGTTAGCTTGCTCTCTGCCCTACATTTATGGATCAAGATGAAAGTTCTCAGCTACTGCTCCAGTTTCATGCCCGTTGGCTTGTTCCCATGTTTGTTGCCACAGTGGCCATTGACTCTAAATCTGACACTGTAAGCCCCCAATAAACTATTTTTTGCTATAAGTTGCCTTGGTCCTGGTGTCTCATCGAAACAAAAGAAAAGTAACTAAGACAGCCATCTTCCTCCGTGTTATCTTTCTTGACTGCAGACAAGAAAACTTCCAAGTTCCCCTCAAGAAGAGCAAAGTCATGGTCATCTTGAATGTTATCATAGCATGCTCTTCTCTGCATGTGCATTTTACAGTGCCAGGTAGCTATCATGAAATCTTCTCAGTAACCATAATGGACAGCTTGATCAATAAAATAGACACTTTTTTGTTCCCCTCTAGGAATCCAAATCTAACACAGTGTTCACATTTATTTTGTAATCAATAACATTTATGTCAATCAAAAATTTCAGATTCTATGCTCCTCTGTTTCATCCTACACTAACCCTCCACCACCATATATCATTTTCTATAAAAATCCTCAATAAATTTGCTACATTATACCATGACGATCTGGTAGCACTAAATCAATCATTCACCTAAAAGAAGTCTCTGATCTCTACCCAGGATTTCAGATCAATTAGTCATGTTTTCTAGACTGAAAGCATTGTAAGGGTGTCCCTGCCATAATCCTCCTAATTCATCAGAACACATATGGGGAGCTAGCCTGATTTTAATCAAATAGGCTGAAAGAAAAAATTATCTGATCCTAGCATTCTCCATCCATGCTTTATAAAAGTCTAAACAAAAGGGAGGCAAATGCAAGGTTTCTAGAGAGAGGTTTTGTATGTTCTGGCTTTATTTTAGTATTAGTTCATTCATTCATTAATTCATTCAACCATTTGTTAAGTATTTGCAATGAGCCAGGCACTATTCTATGCATTTTACTAACATTCGTTACATATAAAGGGATAAAAAGTAGGGAGGAATTTAAAGAAAGTACTTTCTAGACTGACTTCTCTGTCAACCATATCTATCTACATTCCCTCAATCTTGTTAATTTCTCTCTAACTTAACCTGCCTCTGAATGTGTTAGACAATACCTAGTCCTTACTTACATCTATATCTTAGAATCCAGATCCTGGGGACAGTCTCTGTAGCTGAAGGCCTTGTGCTTGTCACCTGCACAATCTTGCATCAAAATTCAGCTCATTCCAGCCTCACCACTCTTTCGATGAGTTGAATCTTAAGATCAGTTTTAGGGCTTCTACCCTGACCCTTCCTTATCTTCTAAAATGCAAATTAAAAAATCTACTCACAGATAGAAGACCAGCCCCCCAAGCAGGCCAGTGGTAGAGCTCCTTGTAAAGTAGACACTTCCTTTATAGAGATACGGCCTACAAAAGGAATAGACAAGCACAGATTGAAATCTGGGTCCAGGAGCTACCACATCAGGTCCCTCAATGTGTGATTTATTCTAGAACGTGTATTAGAGATGCTTGGCTGAGCCACAAAAGACTTTTATGTCTTCTGGCTTTGTAACAATGTAATTCAAATAACATCCCTGAAAAGATTCATTAATCCATACAGCCTGCATATCATATCTTGTAGTCAACTGGTATTTGGGGTTTAGCACAAAACAATACATACAAATGCTTTGCTCTAAAAGACAGTTTCTTTCAATAGAATTGATTCTAAAACAGGCAATTGAGACCAAAGAATAAAATTTGCTATAATTTTCTACTCCTTGTAAAGAAACCTTTAATTTGACATCTTTTAGGTGGTAGAAAGCTGGAAACTAATTGATGTACATTACTGACTTTTCATCTGATGCACTGCACCCACAGCTACTCTGAATGGCATCTTGCCTAAAAAGAAGGTTGCAGGTAGATAATGAAAAAATAATGGCCCTGGTTAAAGGGTAACATTAAATTGGAGGGCAAGTTTTAGTTACTGTGGCTGTAGATCAAGTTATCAAAAGCCGGCAACACTCTCCAAAACCACTCCTTCCATTCTCAACACACTGCTTGCCAGAAGGATAAAGAAACCACCGGTGAGGTTCTGTTTTCTCCTGCATTACTGTTCCAAACAATCCCCAGGTGAAGTTTACATAGAATACATAGATTTAGAAAGGGAAATGGGCTCTAAAATCCATGTGTACAAATAAAAGTACATTATTTTCCAAAAGTGAAAATTATAGCTAACTTTGAACCCCTGTATCCATTGGGCTATCAGAGGGAGTTCCTGACTCTTAGAAGATGTACAAATTCCCCTGGAGATGTGAGACAACACTCAAAGTTTTAAAAAGACCATATGGTCTTCAATCTATATTCACTATCTCTGCCTAGAGTGAATAGCAGTTGTGTCTGCACCCAACTTCCCTTGCAGGCCTCCTTATCCACATTCTCCAAGGCCTTTCCATCTCCCCATCACTGTGAGAGCCAGGACCATATGCCTCCATTCCTCACGAAGCCCAATATTATCACTACTTTTCCAATCTTGGAGATGTTCCCTTCTTTTCTTCCTGTTCATGGGACAGTTGTTTCTGAAAATGTAGCTCTCTGAGGCCAAGTAAATGTGTTAAAAGCAAGTAAGCAGAATACTAGTACTAAATATCTTGTCGAGTAATGAGAATTCACTGTGAGGGACAAAAATTCACCATAAAAGTCTATTAATTTAGAAACATATTTGAACTATTTAATAATAAATTATAAAGGAAAAGCAACTCTTCCCCAAATGTGTGACACTATGGGGTAGCTTTGAAACAAGAGAATGAAACTGAGCACAGTGGGGTACTTACCCCTATGACTTCAACTCCCCTAAGACTGGAAAAATGAGCTGTTAGCAAACTTCCTTGGAATCCAAGAGGTAAAAATCTCATGAGAACAAAGCACCATTTCATATCTCGTCGGATTTTCCTATCACACATACCAAATGACAGAGAGTCAGGTGTGTCTACACCCATTCCTCATTACCACCCCTATCTGCAATCTGGTTGCCTAGATACCAGAACTAACTTGATTTCTCTCTAAAGTGTTTAGGAATGCAGCAACGCTCTTCACCTTTACATCTCACATCCAAAACACAAAGAATGAATTATTGCCTTAAGGACACATAGACTGAAGGGAGCCCAAAATGTTGATGATCAAGAATTCAAAGAAACTCTCAACTGGATCATAAGTTCTGAAAATAACTTGTGGATTGGTTATTAGAGCTATACTAAAATCTTGCCGTAGCTCTAAATGCTGGGCAATGTGCTAGTGGCCTTCTTTAATTCTGCCTTAATCATCAGTGACAATTTGGAAACTCTGAACAGTCAAAGCATAGGTAAAAGTTAAAAGGTTCCTTATTTACATGGATAATGTCAAGTTTTTGTCTGACTGTTGCCATATAATGTAGCAATGATTCGATAGATGGATTTTTATCAAATTTGCAAGATTTTTTTTAAATTTCCTGATAGCCAAACATTGAGTAGCATGTAAAAAATATATATTAGATTGCCCATTAGACTCATCCATGTGTAATAGTTTGTATATTGTTTGGTTATTAACATTCACTGTGTTATTTGTATGTCCCCAAAAGCTCATTGTGATTCAAGTTTTGATCAGTGGGCTGACACAATTGGAAAGTGTTATCTAGAGGGGGACCCTTAGGTATTGGAAATCTATCCTAGTCCACAATCATTGTCTCTTCTTGCTCTAGTTGAATATGTAAAGCCTTTTGCAACCACACACACACTCCTGCCTTGAAGTGTCTCCATTCACTAACCTCACTAGGACCAACCTGATACAGGCACCGTGCTCTTAAAAATCTCAAAAACAATGAGCTAAATAACTGTTTCTCTTTATAAATCTGTTGCACCTTTTTAGGACTGAGAAGCTGATTAATGCACAAAGAAAAAAAAAGCCTTTAGTGCAGATAAAGCTGAAACTTGTTAAGATATGCAACGAGACTACCAGAGAGACAAGGAACACCTAAAAAGATGAATTTTGACTTTGGATCCTTAACTGAATAAGAGATCTTCAAACAGTGAATTGTGATTAGTATGTTTCTCCACAGACAACTGTAGTGAGATTCTCTGTAATGCTGCAGCAGGTATCAGTTCATTTATCTAAAAGTAGCTAACATATTTTTTTCCTGAATAACGTTGAAAGGCTGGGTGGTTAATAGGACTATAGTCACACCAGCAATGGTGATCTAATTGTAGTGTACAGAAAATGTACTCAACTTGTATGGATATATGGCAGGCATCATCAGCATTAACACTGTCATCATCAAACCCTGGCATGAAACATCCCTATAACTCCAATGATGTGAATTTGCATACAAGCTCTCATCACAGTTTGGTCCCTCATCTACTTATCTCTTAATATACTTGTTTTCTTCGATATGTCCGTGCAGGATAACTTTATCGCCATCACTGTTTCTTGAATGAGCCACACTTCTCAAGTGAAAAATAATAATTTGACTTACAGAAGGAGAACAAATAATGAACAATCCACAGAAACTTCTTGGTACAGAAATGTCACCATAAGTTTTCATTATGATGGAATGAGTATTCGAAAGAAATGGAGTATTTCAGTTCCTCCTGTCTAGGCAGTACAAAGAGGATAAAATCACCAACTTTTAACCATGAAGGTACATCAATACATATATGAGAAAATGTTTGACATTACTATCAGAGAAATGCAAACTAAAGACACAGTGAGGGCTAGAGAGATGGCACAGCGGTTAAGAGCACTGACAGCTCTTCTAGAGGTTCTAAGTTCAATTCCCAGCAACCACATGGTGGCTCACAACCATCTGTAATGGGATCTGACACCCTCTTCTCATGTGTCTGAAGACAGCTATCGTGTACTCATATACATAAAATAAATAAATAAATCTAAATAAATGTTTTAAAAAGGACACAGTGAGGGGAGATGGAGAGAATGCTCAGTGGGTAAGACTGGGTACTGCTGTGAGTTCCATATTCAGTGCCCACATGTGACAGTTTACAACCATCTATAACTCCAGCTCCAGGACATCTGACACCAGCTTCTGGATTCAGCAGTCATCTCTCTTCACGTGTGTGTGTGCACACATGCACAGAATGAAACGAGTAACTCTTCAAAAAACACAGTGAGGGAGCAGAAGAAATGGCTCAGCAATTAAGAGCATTTGGCGCTCTTCCAGAAGACTTGGGTCTGAGTCCCAACAGCCACCCAGTGGCTCACAACCATGTGTAAATCCAGTTCCTCTTCTGGCTTCCTCAGGGACCAAGCATGCCTATGGTGCATAGACATACACGCAAGCAATACCCATACACATAAAATAATGTTTAAAAAGGCAAGGAGATATCACCTCACATCTGTGAAAATCACCGTCTTTGAAATACTAAAAGTAGCAAGGATGTGGAGTAAAAGAAAACCCCGGTGTCCTATTGGTGGGAATATAAGTTAGCACAGCTGTTATGGAGAACTGTATGGATATTCCTCAAAAAGTGAGAAAGAACAAGCACATGCTTCAGCAATCCTGCTTATGAGCACTTCCCAAATGTAAATGAAATCAGCTGTGGGAAAGAGATGTCTGCACTCTTAGGTCTGTAGCAGCATTATCCACAATAGTCAATTGTGGTAACAATCTCAATTCTATCAACCAGATGGATTTTTAAAAGTGCAGTGCCTACACATGGGAATACAACACAAACATAAAAGAAAGGAAATCCTATCATTTGGAACAATGTGGATGAACCTGGAGCACATTATGCTAAGCAAAATAAGCCAATCACAGAGATGACCACAGTGAGATGCTGTGTGAGTTCGTTTAGAGAAATTGAAAATGGGACGGAGGTGACTACAGGCTGAGAGGAAGAAGGATGAGGAACTAAGAAATGTTCAAGGGATGCAATGTTTCAGTGAGATATGAAGAATAGTGTTTTCTGATCCAGTGTATAGAATGATGACCACAGATAAGAATATGTATTTGCAAACTGCTAAAAAGCATACAGTTTTAATGTTCTTCTTACAAAAATAAAATGTGTGATGCTTGATGTTAGTTGATTCAATAATTTTAAAATATATGTCTATGCCTGTGTGCATATAATGTTATATGTGTGTGTGTGTGTGTGTCACATTGTACCCCTTAAATTTACTCAGCTATCATCTATAAATTAAGAATAAAATAGAAAACAATCATAATAAATTTGTACAGATATAATAGTAGGCATCATCATCATCATCATTAATGCTATCATCATCAAATCTTAATGTGAAACACACATGTAAGTATCCCATTTGTTTAAGCTCACATGAGGACAGGTCTTAGTTATCACTGTCCGTCTTTACTAGCTTTGTCCCTAGAAGCAGCCTTGCTTAGGAGACCTAGCACTGATAGTCACAGAAAGCTTTTGGTTTAAGAGACTTAGCCAATTCACCCACAGCCTTTAATCTGAAAAGAACTTACCGTGGTAGTGACCTGGTAATTCTATGGCTGAAGAGTGAGACATTGCAGATGAGTAGTTACATAGGAGATGCACACAGTTGAATCCTATCTCTCTGTCGGAAAATTCGCAGGCAGGAAGTGATTTTTCATTAAAGAACAGGAGGGTAATTAGAATACCTTCCAGGTGTAGGAGAAGTATGTTTTGTATAAAGAGTCTTGTCTGGTCCTGTATAAGCCCCTGGAGCCACCCAGCATCTCAAGATGCACGTGAAGACTGCCTTCCTGTCTATGGTTCACTTGTGTTTACTTCCATCTGTAGGAAACTTTGTAAACCAAAACAGACACACAAACCAAAAGATGAACATTCCTCTTACCAGGTCAGTGAGAATATTAGAAAGAATACTTTGCAATTTTAAGCAAGAATTGCCATTGTAAGAATCTGGATACAGATTGCAAAGAACAAAACACAACGAGGACTACTTTGACATTAGCCACAATCCCTAATTCCTCATGAAAGCAATACTGTATTCTTCAAAAATCAACAGAAATCAAACTGCTTTGCTACTCTTAACAAAGTCATTAGGAACACAGCTTCCTACTTCCTCAGTCTGGGTCAGCATATTCCTGAGACAATAAGCCAGTACTCATTCAACTACAAGCTACATTCCCAGCACCTACTGACAAGCTCATTCAAAGCACTGTGTGAATGAATAAATGAGCAAATTAAATGTACTACACTACCACTGAATGTTTCTATTAAAAAAGTACACTCAGGACATTGTCAGCCAATGAACAATCCAGAATTCTGAAGGTGTACAATAGCTTGCCAAAATAACTATCACAGGACAAATTATGACAGCAAAAATTACGTTGGGATCAAATTCAAAGCTAGAGCCCCAGCTCAGTGCTGGGGTCTACCAGATAAATCACAGTGTCCTGGTGCCAGTGACATGCTGATGTCTTCCCTGGCCCTGTTCAACTCTTTCACCAGGACTCATAGTGAGTGACAAAGCTGGGTCTCTCACTTTTCCTCTACATCCGTTGCTCCTTCTGTTATTGGTGAAGCACTGAATGGTAACCCAGCCCAGCTGGCACCCCAGTGTGGCTCTGCTTTGCCCCAGGCCCTCGGTGTGGAAAGCACAACCACCTGGTAGGATTAGAAGAAAGGAATCTGCCAGGAGATAAGGAAAAATCCTGTGTAAATATCTAATCTGGCCTGTCAGGCCATAAAGCTGAAGAGCCCCCGCCTGACATCACCACTGTGATTTTACATAAATGACATTCAGGCTGGCTACAAAACCCCATGTGAGTCTCAACAGTAAAGGGCCTCTGGGTAATTCACCAGCTGGCTAGCTTATTTTAGCACAGTTAGTAAAACACTGCATTAACATTTAGCTTTTGTGTGTAGAACAAGCTGCGCAGTAAATTTTTCTAAATGTTACTGAAATATATTACCTGCAAAGTATGGGCTAAGCTGAGGCAGCAACAGGAAAAGCCTCTGTTCTCAGAAAGCCAGGCTCTAAAATGAACTTGGTACCCACCTGGAGAATGCACAATGGAGAAAGGTTTTAATATGTGATGTGCATGCCTAGGATGAAGGGACCTCTACCTATGCGTGGAGTTACCTGGCAACAGCCAGGTATGCTCCTCCCCACAGTTACCTGGCAACAGCCAGGTAGGCCTGGCCCACTATAAAAGGGGTTGCTTGCCCCCTCCTCTCCCTCTTGATGTCTTGATCTCTGGCTTCTTCCTGTCCCCTTGCCCCTTCCCTTCCCCCTCTCTCCACGTGGTCATGGCCGGCCTCTGTACTCCTCTCTCTCTCTCTCTCTCTCTCTCTCTCTCTCTCTCTCTCTCTCTGTCTGCCTGTCTCTCCCTGCCTCTACTACCCTCCTGGCTCCCCTCCCCATGCCCTGAATAAACTCTATTCTATACTATACCGGTGTGTGACTGGTCCCTCAGGGGGAAGAGATGTCTCAGCATGGGCCCGCTGAGACACCCCCTTCCCCCACAGCTCACCACACACCCACAGAACATAGTCTCTCAATCTCTTTATCTTTTTATAAACACGTCATGGAGTACACCTCACTTGATACTTGGCTCTATGAGTGTTGTGCTCTTTCTGATGATAAATCCCTTCATTGGGAGCCAAGTAGTTTGAGGAGCAGCAAGGCCAGCTTTTTCTCTATTGTGAAATGGGGAGATTGGCATACAAATCTGCCCCCCCCCCCCCCGGACTCTGATGCTTAATCTGCTGCTATCAGCCCCACCCAAAGTCCTTAGTGCACATCTCTGATTCCCTGGAGTTCTGAGAACTTCTTTTTACAAAAACTTGCAACTTGTACCTGGGAGCTTTTGAGGACTTAAACTAATTGCTTCCTCTGAGTCTTTGCAAAATAAAAGTGGGGGCCAATTAGTATTTCCAGAGGCAAACTGGAAATTCAGAGACTGGAACTGGGAAACAAGTATTGGCCCACAAGTAGGGATAAAACTAGGGTATGTTCCCATATAACATTGAGACATAAGTTCCACTTAGCCATCTTGGTACCTGGCACAGGAATACAGACCTGTTACATATACTCCTCAAGCCAAGATGGTATTGTGTCTTGTAAGATGAAAACATGTTAAGTCAAGAATGCATCCAACACATTTCATCTACCCAGCATTCCAACTGGCTGCCAGCACACTGTGATCTGTTATTCCCCCTTCAAAGAGGCAGAGCTGACTAGGAAAGGTGGCCATTGCTGCTACCCAGCATAGCCAAATAGCATCAGACCACAGAGTGCTAGCCTAGATCAAAGGTCAACATTTGAACTGTGGTTTCTATTGAATGTCTATTATTTTGCACCATTATAAAAAACCGTGAGCTGGAGAGGTGGTTCAGTGATTAAGAGCACTTGCTGTTCTTGCAGCAGATCAGAATTCAGTCCCAGCTCCCACATTAGGAGGCAAAACTGCCTGTAACTCCAGCTCTAGGGAATCCAATTGTCTCTTTGGGTCTCTGTGGGCACTCACATACACGTGGCATACATTCACCCAAATGTAAATAAAAAAAAAAAAAACAGAAGTCAATATTTTATTTTTAAAAACACATGTAAATTGAACTCTGGCAAATAGGACCCATCTCTATTGTCTGCTGTCTCACTGTCCACTCCCTATTCAGGTTTCTCATTAGGTCATCTGATATCTGTCTCCATCACAAGAGTCAGCTTCCTAACAGCCCAGCCTAAAGCACACCCCTCTCTTTCTCCTTGTATGCAACTCTCCCCTTTCAACACAGATCATTTTACAATCCCTACTATGTGCCAGTTGTCCTGCTAATTTCCTCAGGCCCCCATCAAACTATCTGTCTTTTCCATTAAAGCTCTAAATTCATCACGTTAGTATGTAACTGATGAAGGTCAGAAACAAACAAACAAACAAACAAACAAGACAATGTAAGCCCTTCCCCCAGGAAGCCAATAGCAGCTGAAGGAACACAAGTCACTGCACACACACTAAGCCTGATAAGGCCTGGCTTCTGACTCCGAGGAATTCATGCTGCAGAAAATCCCTGTTTGTTTGAATTTTCAACTAAGTGACCCTGAAATGTATTGCCTTGGTACATTTTCTTTTTCTATAACAGAACACTCGAAACTAACTCACTTAAAGAAAGAGAGATTTATTTTGGCTTTATACTTCTGGATGTTGAGAAGCCTAAGGACACAAAACTAGTATCATCATCATCTGTGATGAACACTTGATTCTGCCTCAACTTGTGGCAGAGAGATCAGAGGGACAAAAACCTGAGAATGGATTTGTTTTATACTAATCCATTCTTGGAGTACTAACCATCTACCCAACCCCTCAGGAGAGAGCACTTACAAAGGAGAGGAGCATAGCCATTACTCAGCAACAAATCCCAACACTGTCCAAATGGAGTCAAAAGCTCAATGTGATAGTTGGCTTGGTGAAGCCAAGTGGCTTTCAAATCACAGCAGGTAAGTGGATGCAAAGAACAAACAGGAAGCCCACTGCCTCGGGCCTCTTCCCAGCACAGCTGCTACAATCTTACAGGAGGTCAGAGAGCTCCTCCAGAAGCAGTGACCATGACAGAAAATAATAAGACTACCTCGGCCCTATGACCACAGGCAGGACTAGGCAAGGTGGAGGCATTGGGAGATGTCAAGCAAGACCAGGCAGAGAGCAGAAAGTGCAAAGGGACCTTGTTTATCAAGAGACACAGCCTCCAGAGGGAACAAAAATATCTTCACAAATAAACACCAGGAAGGGAAAGCCGGAAACATTTGCCCACTCTTAATTCTGCTCAGGTGGAGTATCTAGCTGGTGAAGGGTCGATAGCAGCCTCTACCCTAACCTGACTTCCTTCCCATAGCCACTCTATACCTGGTGACTTTGCTGAACACACCCTGGTAGATATTCAGAAAATACAAAGCCACTTTAAGGTACACCTGAGGAGAAGACAGATATTTGCCTGCAAGCAAAACCCAGGAGAAATGCTTTCTGATTATTCTCAGTGGCTTTAATTATTTGGGTTCACCACTCTTTCCATTTACATGGTTACACTTAGGAAGTAACTGTACACAAACAACTCAGCTAAAAGACAAATATTACAGAGTGAGAAGTAGCCACGTTGTCTAAGCTTCCCACCCATCTGTGACTACAAATAGGTAGCTGGATAAATTCAGAAGTCACTACTACAGTAGTCACAAAAAAAAAACCCATATTTTCTAGGCATCTCCACTAAAAGACATGATGCCCTGATTAGGTAGGGTTTTTCGTTTTGTTTAGTTTTACTTGTTTTTTTTTTTTCTGTTTCTTTGTTTGTTGTTTCTTTGGTTGGTTTGTTTGACACAAGCTAGAGTTATCTGGGAAGATGAACTTCATTGACAAAATGTCTCTATCAGATTGCCTGTAGGCAGGTCTGTAAGGCATTTCTTTTTTTGTTTGTTTGTTTTTTTTTTTTTTTGTTTTTCAAGACAGTGTTTCTCTGTGTAGCCCTGGCTGTCCTGGAACTCACTCTGTAGACCAGGCTGGCCTCGAACTCAGAAATCTGTAAGGCATTTCTTGTATTAATGATTGATGTGTGAGGGCCCTATGTGGATAGTAGTCCCTGGACTTGGGCTCTATATGAAAAGAGGCAGAGCAAGCAATGGAAAACAATCCAGTAAGCAGTACTTCTCCATGGTCTCTGCTTCAGTTCCTGCCTCCAGGTTCTTACTTTCATTCCTGTCCTAGATTTCCCAATAGTGGACTGTTACCCAGAACTATAAGATGAAATAAACGCCTTCCTCCCCATGTTGCCTTTGATCATGGTGTTTATGATATCAAAAGAAAGAAAACTAGGCTAGATTTGGTGTTTGACCATTCAAATACTTAAACATCTATGTGGCAAACATGGAACAACAAGGGAACTTTCGTTTAGTAAATGTTACCCTTTGCTGCCGTGTGTGTGTGTGTGTGTGTGTGTGTGTGTGTGTGTGTGTGTGTGTTCTGGTGATGCTTTTAAGGCCAACTTCCCTACCAAAAAATATACAAAAAGGAAGTATGATGTTATTTAGGCATTCTGTCTTAAGAATAGGAAAGACCTTGATTCAAAACCTAGCTTTGCCACTCATTATCTGTGTGACCTAAGAAAGCTGAGTTCAGTCACATAATAACTCTGCATCTTAGTTTCATTATCCTTAAAATGGTCAACAGTAATAGGCCATGCTGCTAAGAGTACTCTTTATAAGGCTAAGTAAAATAATGTATTGAAAGGTTTTAACATGGTGTCACTTGCATAATAAAGGCCTTTATTAATTTGCTATTGCTTCTATAACAAAGTACAGTGAATTTAGTGGCTTGGAATGACACATTTATTGTCTGCTAGTTCTGGAAGACAAAACTCCAAGATGGATCTTACCATTCTAAAATTAGGGTTCCAGAAGTATGTGTTGCTTCTGATGGTTCCAGGGGAGAAGTCACTTGCTAGTTTTTTGATCAGTCTTTCTCCTTTAACCCTGCTTCCCCTCCTCCTTCTCTCTTACAAGGTACTTGGGCATCTTGAGCCCTTCCAGAACATCTGGAATGACTCCTGCTCTTAAGAGTCTTAAATTTATCATACTTCAAAGCCTCTTTTGTGATGTAAAGTAACATAGCCACAGGTTCTGGGAACTAGGAAAGCCTTGGAAGAGTATTATTTATCTTACCACAGTGTTTCTTGGATTTTTATTTTGTTGTGTTAGAAAGCCTCTTGGCTTCTCAGAGACAGCTAGTTCTGAGCAATTTCCACATACTGTGTATCCCTTACCCCCAAGAAGGCAAAAAGCCCTTTTAGCTCCGGGCAGAGGATTATATGTTAGTAAGGCCTTTACAATATTGAAAGTCATTGTGATCATCCCACTGTCCTCATGGATAAACACACACACACACACACACACACACACACACACACACACACACACAAACATGCAGAACTTTGGGAGAGAAGGAAGAGCCAGGAGCTGAACAAAGTGAATGCAGTAGCAGTTGCCTTTGCTCTCATGAATGTAAGACAAGATTTGATAAAGATTTAGCTCTTTAACAAAAAAAGGAGCATTGCAGCTTTACAGATACTACCAAGGCTCTTTCAAAACTAGAGAAGAAATACACAAGAAAGTCAGATGATATTATTCTAAAATGTACCAGTATTTATGGTTGCATCAGTGGTCTTCACCCACTTGCCTACTTCACATCTCTAGGTGAATGCCAAATAAGTATCTCAAACTCCCCAGGACCCAGATGAATTATTGGTTCCAAGCTACTCCAAGCCAACTCCTTCACTGTCTTCTCCTTCCCAGGGAACAGTAACCATTCCTGAGAAAAGAGCCAAGATCTCAGTGCCATACTCTATTCATTCTCCACATTCTCCCTCTCATATTTCACACTGAACAGGTCAGAAAATCATGTCAGCTCCATCTTAGATGTAGTTGGAATTCAGCTAATTCTCCCCACCTCCACGGATATCACCCTAGTCTAAGCCATTGCTACTTGCATGCTGAAATATTGAAATGGCCACCACAGGGTCAACCTGTGCTTTTCCATTCCCCTACACAGAATGTTCTCCAGTCACAACAATTAAAAACACAAGTCAGCTCATGTCAACCTTGAATTCAAAATCCTTTGATGATTCCTTACTTCAGAGCAAAAGCCTAAGTCTCCACCATCACTTTTGAGGTCCTATATGAGCTGTACTCCAATCCCATCTTATACTACCCTCTCCCCTATCTATTCTCCCCAGTCACACTGGCCTCCTTGCTATTCTTCAGACTTATGGGGCATGATTCCATCTCAGCGACTTTGTCAATGCTATTTCCATCGCAGAACAAATCCTTTATAACCAAATAGCTCTCTAGCTCAATATTTCTGAAGGCTTTTCTCCAGATCACTTAACCAAGTGAGGCCTTCCTTGACCACTCTTTTGAATATAGCACCCCTTCCTCGTGTTCCATAACGATAATCTTTTTCCCTAGGGGTTTCATCACCTAACATAGTTCATACTTATCTTGACAATCAATCTATATTTTTCATCTAAATATATGTTCAAGGAAGACAGAGTTCTTGCTTATTTATTTCTTTTCCCCCAGTACCTAGAGAAGTGCCCAGCACATAGTAGGTGTTCAATAAATAGTAACATCTGTGAATTAATACAATAAAAAGAGGTACATCTGGCACAATGATATTCAAATTTAAAAATGTACATATTTTAGGACTGGGGAACATGTCCTAGAATTTATTTGATCCCAAAATATCATGTGAAAAATCAGGTCATAAATTGGAATTCATTCATTCGCTTGTGTAATAACTTTAATTATGAGCTTTCAAGAAACAAAATATATTGGTTATGGGCAAGGTTGCACTGACAATATATTGACATATTGGTTTTAATTCCTATCCTAGACTTCCTATTTCTATTGTAGAATCTGGTGATAGGAGAGGGGCTAAAGTTGTCATGTGTCCATTGGCCTACTCAAATACATTTCTTCATTCTTTCTTTGATTGGATAAAATGAATAAGGAACCTGCTCTCATGGATTTTGGTATAGAAAGAAACAAATAATAAGCAAAAATCATAATATAAGTTATATTAGACAGAGTGAGCAGATTACATTTATGAATATATACGTGTATACATACATGCATGTAATAGCAAATAATGAAAAAAGAGGCCATGAATTTAAAAAACAGCAGATGAAAAAGATAGGAGGCTTTGGAGGGAGCAAAGGGAGAGAGAAATGATGCAATTATATTATAATCTTAAGAAAAAAACATGATCTACAAAAGCCATATAGAACATATAAAATATTGACCAATTCTGAGAATTGGCTTTTTTTATTTTTAACAAAAGACATAGAAGGCTGACTTGAAGCTGGAAACATTCTGACAATGAGGGGCATGTGCACTGTGGAACACAGGAAGTCCAGCGAGGCTTTGCACAGAAGAATGGCACATTTTCATTTACATTCACACTGCCACTGTGAGTGCTTTCTTGAGGAGGCATGTCTGTTCAGATGTTAAGCTCCTTGAAAGGAAAACAAGCAACACTTTGATTTTCTCCTTGATCTTAAGCATTTAGCATTTGCCCCCTGTAGTTCCTCCGCAACAGGTTTCTAGTGATTCCTTCAACTGTATTTACTTGGGCTGGATTATCCATTGGCTAATTCTTATCAGCAGAGCTTAGTGGGTCCCAAAATTTGGCAGACCTCCAGTGTTCACCCATTAGCACAATGGAAAATTTTCATTCCTTGAACAGAACATTGCCCACCCCTCCCCTCCCCACTCTATCCTATCCCGCCCCTCTTTTTGAGACTGGGTCTGAGATCCACTTGCATCTACCTCCTGAGTGCCAGGACTGAGACTGTGTGCCGCCATGCCTTGAGGATGTTTTTATAAAATCCAGTGTTCTTCTCTGCCTCATATACGTAGAAAAATTTCCCACTAAAATATCATATTTAAGAAACAGTCTATCTGTGAACTCCGATGAATACCAGACATATTTCTTACAGCTGTGCTGTTAAGAGAATTAGGTAGATTAGGCCAACAGCAGAACTGCTCACAATCACCAAGTGAAACACTGAACAGTGAAACTGCTGTCTTTTTGCTTCATTGTATCGTTTTGATGGAGGATCTTCCATTGCAGTGAAGACACAGCATCAGAGGCTTATCAATTTACTCTTCCTCCCACCCCTCTTCTAATATCTCAACGCCCTTAATCAGCTTGAAGAAGTTAAAGAAGTGTCAGCGCCTCTATTCCCTGGGCTTGGGACTAAGGTGGTTAATATTGGTCTGTCTTTCTAGGGAAAAGTAGTGGTTTTGTTGGAACAGAGAGGATTAACTAGGACTTATTGCATAGCCATAACCTATTGGTAGAAATCTGTATAATTAATATCAAGATGAAGTTAAAATTTCTTAAATGGTACAAAATTTACTTTGATTTCAAATAAAAAAAGATCTTTCATAACATTAACTTCAAAAAAAATAGAGCATTAACTTGACAGTTAACTCAATAAGGCACTACATCTTATCAAATAATCCATCCCCCTATGTCTTTGTATCTACACTGTGAATCTAATCTTTGCTTTGTCATAACTTACATTATTTGTTTATTTAAAGTGTCCAGAAGCCAAAGTGTCACGGCCCGAGCAAAATGTTGAGGCCCAGGCTGCCCCGAGTTTGGCGGCCACTGTACTCTGGCCCAAGCTGCCGCTCTGGTCTGCCGGTCAGAGTTCAGCAAGAGAGAGAGTGAGGACGGACTCGAAGAATGGAGGGAGACCAGACAGAGTGTGATTCAATCCTGTTTATTCTTCAGTCTCTCTTCCTAGTCCAAGTCCCAAGTCCTAAGTTCCTAATTCCTAGTTCCTAGTTCCTAGTTCCTAGTGCCTCCAAGTTCCAAGTTACTTCTTCCAAGTGCCTGCTACCTAACGCCTAATTCCTACTCCAAGTTGTACTCCAAGTTGTACTCTCTGAAGTGTCTGATTCTCTCTCTCTCTTCTGTCTGCCTCTTGCCTTTATATGTCTGACTTCTAAGCCTTGCCTTTTGGTCACACCTTTAATCATGCCCTTAGGTCTTATCTCTAAATCTGATCTCTACACTTCTAAATCACACTCTTAAGTTACACACCTTTAATCTCATACACCCAAGGTGTCTAAACCAAGATTATCAGAGTGTGCTCAGCTCTTGTAGGCTATTGTAATCCAAGTCTCATGTCAGGGTATATGGTTCAAGATGGCTGCAAAGCTGATAGCCACTTTCTGCTAAAAGTCGGCCCCCAACACCAAAGAAAAAAGAAGATCTTGTAGAACAAAGGTCCATCAAAATTAGTTATTAAAAGGTTCTTAGGTTTTTGTTGCTATACCTATAGCTCCATCTTCCCCCACACAGCCAACCTTTGTGACTAGGTGTAAGAAGCCACTAGAGAAGTCTTAGGCAGCGAACACAAGTGGCAATTGCACAATCCTTTCTAGATGGAATGCCTCACCTGTGACCATGTCAGTTTCTAGATGAAGGGAAAGAAAGAATATCAATACAAGGAACAGCGTGCACAAACCCTCTGAAGGCTATGGTTCTCAGACTCAACAGTTGATCAAAATCTGCTAGAGCACATAGGAAACCAAGACTTACTGAGCCTCATGCCAGAGTTTTTCATTCAGTGTTCTGGGATAGAACCTGAGAATCTGCATGCCCATCAACTTCTTAATAATACCAATGCTGATGGTCCCTGTTACCATTCCTTCTAGGCTGGACCCCACAGTTACTAGGCAACAGTCAGGGACTGCTTGCCCCCTCCTCTCTCTCTTCTCTTCTCTTCTCCTCTTGCTCTTGCTCCCTTAAGCCCTTACTCCTCTCTCCCCATTCCCCTCCCCATGCCCTGAATAAACTCTATTCTATACTATACTGTCCTGTGGCTGGTGCCTCAGGGGGAAGGGATGCCTCAGCATGGGCCTACAGAGGTACCCCTTCCCCCACACCATACCACACCTCCACCAAACATATCCCTGGCTTCTTTTTCTTTTTTATAAAACACCTTTTATAATCACACTATGGGCCAAGTGGTACTAAATATGTAACATGTGGTTGTAATTTTAATACCCAACTCTTTGGATATAGATGCCTGTTAGATAAGAATATGTATAAAGCCTAATAGTCATTAACTACTTATAATGAAATATGTTCTGAAAAATACATTGTTAGGAGATTTTTGTCAGTATGCAAATATCATACACTGTAGTCACATACACCTGATGGTGTAGCAGCCACTTACCTCCACTATATGGTATAACATCTTGTTCCTAGGCAACACACTTATACAAAAAACTGACTATGCTGAATACTATAGACAGAATCCTATGGTAAGGATCTGTGTATTTATACATATATAAACATTAAAGGATGTAGTAAAAATACTAGGTGGTAGAAATTTTTTAAGCTCTATTGTAATCTTACAGGACCACTGCCATTGGACTAAAGAATCATTATATAATGCATAACTTTTATATGTGCATGTTTTAATCTATATGCAGAATACTCCACTCCAGAAGAGCCCAGCTTTGTCATATATTTCATTAACTTCCTGGAAGTCTTCATTTTATCTTTTTCTACCTGCATCCACAGCAATCATGAGGGGTTTAGCACATAATGGGTACCCTTAATCTAAGGGGCCTGGGCACAGAGAAGCAAGTGGCAAAGCCCTTTGGGACAAGTCCAGCTAGAGGCAGGGAAAAGTTTTGTTTTGTTTTGTTTCCAACTATTTTATGAAATCCATGTCTGAGAATTTGTTGATTGGATGTCATGATCAAAGTCTGAGTTCCCATGAGCCGAGTTCCCTTAACGTCCCCAAAGCATATATCTGCTGAAATCCTTTCAGCATCACACTTGGCCTTCTCCCAAGCCCACAAGGATACTCTAGAACACGTGAAGACTGCAATTAAAGAAAAGCAGTTTCTCCAGAGTTCCCTTTCCACTGGGCAAACACCTGGTGGCACACAGAACCTGCCCATTCTGGTTCTGTGGCTGCCTTCTTTTATCCTCCAAGGCCTGAAGGCTTGGCACATGCTCTCTGCCTTTGTTCCCTGTTTCAGTTCGTGAGAGATTTATATGCCCATCTGATCATCTTTCCTATGTCAGGACTGTATGAGAAAGAGCGAGCAAAACCTGAAACAGAAATGTGCCTTGTGAGAGAGAATCTGTTGCTACAATCAAAAGATTCTTTGAGAGGCCTGTAGGTACAGAAAAAAAAAAAAAGCATGCTGATTGGAAGCCTATTCTCAAGGCTCAGGTGTGGCTGCTATTTGAGTGGGTATTGTTATGGTTTGTGGTTGTCTTCAGGGGAAGTGGTGTTTGCAAATGAAAGAGAGGTAGCAGGCCTCCCTGTGGCCTGGGAGCTCTACTTGTAAACAAAGTAGAAGCCTGGGTTTTCCATGGCTGTCTAAACCCAAGATGATTAGAAATTTAGGGGTGCATGGAGATCTCATTTGCTTTTCTCTCCCTACTGATGGATAGAAAAAGGGCCGAATTATAGGGCTCACAGGAAGGCTTCATTTCCCCTGTTTTAAAAGTGTGAGACAAATCTACAGTTCTCATGGGAAAGAATGGCCTTCACTCACTGCTGTTCCCAAAGGGACAGGGAAGCATTGTGGGTGCTATCTCCCCTGCAATCAGTTGGGCCTTGGAGACAGTGGATGAACATGATCATTTTCATTCACAATGAACTCTTAAGGGACTATAAGCCTTTTGCATAAATGAGCACTGGGAAGAGAACTCTCCTGAGGAGGCTTGGGGAAAACTGATGCCTTGAACCTGTTCAAACCGTTTGGATTATCATGTTCACCCAAGCCTTCAGCTAGAGTGCTAGATTTGGTCATTTGACTGCCTTTGTTAAATGAGCCACAGTCTCAGGCCACAACAGGAGTGAGAACTGTTGAGGCCCAGGGAACAGGCACAGGTGGTATACAAGGGAGCAGAGGAGAGAAAGAAAGATTTGATATGCCTAGGTGAATCCTAAAAGAAAGTGGATACCAGCTCTCACATAGGAGAACCTTTGTCATTTCTGAAATCAGTACTGTATGGCCCAAGCTATGGGGCTCCTAGGATCCAAGATGATCTGAAACTATGTCTGTCTGATTCATAGTGCTGGCTAGAGAGACAAAATGAACATAGTATCTGAAGTAAAGGAGAGCTGATTTTTGTATGGTGTCTTAGTTAGGGTTTTACTGCTGTGAAGACACACTATGACCAAGGCAACTCATAAAGGACGACATTTAGTTGGTGCTGGCTTACAGGCTCAAAGGTTAAGTCCATTACTGTCATGGTGGTAATTGCATGGCAGCGAGCAGGCAGACATGGTACTGGAGGAGCCTTAATTGTGTTCTGTGCCTTAATTGGAAGGTAGTCAAAAAGAAACTCTTCTGCTCTAGCCAGAACTTAAGGATAGAAACTCAAAGTCCATTCCCCACAGTAATGCATTTCCTCCAACAAGGCCACACCTCCTAATGCTGCCAGATCCCATGGGCCAAGCATATTCAAACCACCACATAGGGGAACACGTGGTTCACGTTGTAGACCTGCCACCAAGGCACCATGGGATACTTCACTTCTCTAAGGAGCAAATTCCATCTTCTAAAATGACAGCTAACTAAAGGCATTTAGAATCTCTATCATCTCTTCAAAGTTATGGAAAATGAGGGAAGGCCAATATCATGGAATAAGCTTGACAGCAGGCCATAAAAGAGCAGATCTAAATAAACTTGAGTCTCTTGTAATAATGGCTGCATATTCCAACTGAAAAGTTAGCAATACAGACAGAATCTAAAACATGCCAGGTGTTTTCCTCCTAAAAACAGGAGATTCTCTTTTGAGTCAGCATAATAAGGACATCCCCTCTAATCTTCACAAAAATGTTCAACCTAATAGTCAACCTATACTGTTGCTCCTAACTTACAAAAGCTTCCATTCTGCTATTAGCAGGTAGGAGATGAGACTAAGTACGTCTGTTTATGACTGAGACAGAGAGTGAAACTAATGCTCAAAATATTGGTCAAACTCAAAACTGGGAAGTTGGCTAAAAGAGGTGGGTGATTTTTAAATTTTGCCTAAAGCCAGAGTGCCCGATGTGGTCATTTGACTGCAGTCATTAAATGAGTCAGAGCCTCAGGCCAGGACAACAACAGGAGTCAGAACTGTTGAGGCCCAGGGAAGAGGCTCAGGTGGTATACAAGGGAGCAGAGGAGAGAAAGAAAGAAAGAAAGAAAGAAAGAAAGAAAGAAAGAAAGAAAGAAAGAAAGAAAGAAAGATAGATAGATTTGATCCACGTGGGTGAATCCTGAAAGTAAAATACCAGGCACATTTTATGTTTGATCTACAAGTTCTCTTAACATATGAACTGTAACCTAACTTGATATGTAAACAAACTGTTACCTACTTCTATCACAAGTATTTGAGTCTCACCCAACTCCTGAAAAATCATCTCTTTACAGACCATTCAAGATAGACACAAGCTATAACCAACTAGTCTGTTTCTACCTCACTTGTATTTCTTATGTCATTTCCTATTCTCCATATGATTATAAAATGACCTGTCCATGTTATAGAGCCAAGTCTCTCTGAACTTAGTGTGGTTTTAGAATTTGGTCCAATCTGGACTCATTCATTGCTCAAAAAAGTTTGGGATTATCTGGATATATAGGGCATAGAGACAAGTTTCAAAATATTTCTACCATCCTTCTCACTTTTCCTTGAACTTTGGAGTATAGAGTTTGATTTATATAGAGTGATAATTTTTACAATCATCAAGAACATTAGGAAAAAGATTCATATTGCAGAAGTTACTTTTTATTTTTTCCTTTTATTGAAAATAGCTTTTTTCCATATATATATATATATATATATATATTGGTCATGACATAATATATCTTGATTACTGTGTCTCCTCTCTCTACTTTTATCAGTTTCTCCCTACTTCCATCCTTCTTCCATCCAGATCTACCCCCTTTCTGTCTCTCATAAAAAAGAATAGGTTTCTGAGAGATAGTAATGCAACATAATAAGATAAAACAAAAGCCATCACATTGAAGTTGGACAAGGCAACCCAACAGAAGAAAAACAAATCCCAAGAAAAGGCACAAGAAACAAAGATGCAGAGCCCCATTCATTCACACCCTCCAGAATCCCATAGAAATACTGAACTGGAAACCATAAGAGTTTTTTGAAATATATAAATATACAATAAAATAATATATAATAAAAATAATTTTAAAATAAGATAAATAAGATAAAATTTAGAAAGAATTTTAAGCCCTTTCATGATATTTTGAGACAAGGAACTTTCAAAAATGCCATTCAGCTAATTTCTGTTGGCCAGCTACTGTTGGGCATGCAGCCTACCCTCAAAAATAGTCCAATGAGACTCCCTTGGAGAAAACTAAATTTTTATTTTCAAATGGTTATTAATTATTATTATTTTTTGTTTTTTGTTTTTTTGAGACAGGGTTTCTCTGTATAGCCTTTGGCTGTCCTGGAACTCACTGGGTAGACCAGGCTGGCCTCGAACTCAGAAATCTGCCTGCCTCCGCCTCCCAAGTGCTGGGATTAAAGGCGTGCGCTACCACCGCCCGGCCAAATGGTTATCAATTAGAGATGGCTTTTTGGTAAGGAATGGGAACATATGTGCACTTCCAACTTCTGTTCTAGGATCCCCAACTGGTGCAGACACATGTAGGCCATGTGTGTAACTCAGCCTCTGTGGGTTCATAGGAGCATTGATTCTTTTGATTTAGAGGGTCTTTTTTTCTCTTGCCCTCTATGCTCTCTGGCTGTTACACTTTTCCACCTCCTCTTCCAGGGGGTTCTCTGAGCCCTGAGGGAAGGGGTTTGATGGAGACACCTAATTTAGTGCTAAGTGTTCTCGGGTCTCTGGCACTCTGCATGTTGGCCGGCTGTGGATCTCTGTACTTGTCCCATTTTCTTCTCTGATGATGGCTGAGCAAAATGAGGGTCTATGGGTATAGCAGAATGTGATTAGGAGTCATTTTATTGGTATGTTTTTGTTTTTATTTTTACAACACTAGTATTTGGTTTTACTCTAGCTCTCTGGACTACCTAGTCTCAGGTTTGTGGTCATCCAAGCAGTGTCAGGTATCAGTTCCATCTTATGGAGTCTGCCTTTGGTAAATTCATATAGTGGTTGGTTCCTCCCACAAGCTTTGTGCCACCATTACCCTAGTTTATATTGAAGGCAGGACACCGTTGTAGATCAAAGGGTTTGGAGTTGGGGCCTGGGATAACAGGATGAGTGAGAAGAAAGTGTGGAGGAGAAAATCTGCTTAAGTGGGATTGATATGACAAATTGGAGTGTCAAATTACTGAGTTATAAGGAAATATTTGTTGATAAGGGGAGCTAATACTTCTATTCAATGCATTTTCAACCTAGAAGAAAACTTCATGGAAGAGGTTATAATTAGTGGTTTCTTTACTAAGCATAGACTTGGGCAAAGGCGTTTAGATTAAGAACCCCAAAGGTATCGGAATGACAAAGAAGAAATAAAGGAAAGGAAGGACATGATTGGTCCCAGGTATGGTGAAGCCAAAAGTTTATTGTAGGGATGTGGGATAATATAACCAGAGGCAGGTACATCTAGAAGACTCCAGAATGGACATTACAAGACTGATCTGGATTGTGTGGGGAAAGGGGAAGGGGAAGGTAGAGGAGGGAGAAAAGAACCAGTTACAGCAGCTAGGAGTCCCAAAGGTACAGAGAGTGTAGGTAACCAAATGGTTAGATTATATAGGAAGAACAGCCCAGCCCTCTGGGCTAGAAAGTTCAGCATAAGTGGTAAGGTATGTTATAGGAAGGGCCCTGCAACAAGTAGTAGCTGAGGGATACTGTGAGGACCTTGAGCCAGGTCTGCTTTGATATCTTAAATAGACATGTCAGCCATTTGTCCCAGGTTTGAAACCTAACAGTACCTGTTGGCATGATCAGGGCCTACCTCCAGCCAAGGGCAGATAGGATAGGGACAACAGTGAAAGACACATGTGACTTCCCTTATCTGTATGCTAAAGGAGGGGCCAACTTGCTCACTGGTGGGTACATTCCCTTAGAGTCATAAATTATTAGCTCATAATGATGGAATCCCTTTAATGCAGACAAAGTCGTCTTGTCACTTTTAAGGGACTTTTCTCTCTGCAACTTGAACTATAGTATCATTATGTAAGGGGCCAGAGGAAAGAGATACAATCAGTCACTCAGTGTGTGTGTGTGTGTGTGTGTGTGTGTGTGTGTGTGTGTGTGTGTGTAAAACAAATTTAAGTTTGGGATCAGGACAATTTTGAAGTCCCAGACTCAAAGACACTGAAGCAAAAGGAAACATTTTAATGGTTATAGAAATGGAGCAAGACTAGCCACTGTTCCTATGGGATCCCACAGGAATGACCTGTGGTAGCATAGCTGAAGGCAAACACAGGGACTCCAAAGAACCAAAGAATAATGTTCCTAATTTCTTCAGAGCCACAATGAGCCAATAGAAATAATGAGGATGATGATGATGGTGGTGGTGATGATAGCTGCAAAGACAGGTTACTGCTTTGATTTTGTATTTAGTTTTATTTTAAATTACGTTTTGAAATAATGTCTCATATATTCTATGATAGCCTTGAACTCACTATGTAGCCAAGGATGTGTGTGTGTAGACTTCTGATCCTCCTTCCTCTGTCCCCCAAGTGCTGGAATTATAGGTATATACTACCACATCAAAGTTATGTTTCTGCAATGCTGGGACCAAACCCAGGGCTTCATGCAAATCAGGCAAGAACTCTACTAAGTGATGCACTGCTCCAGATACAGCTATGATATGGTAAGAGTTTATCCAGCAAGACATTTCTTTACTTCAAAATGACACTCTTTAAATTCTTTCTTCTCAAAATGACAGATACACTAGTTACATAAAGAGAAATGATTCCTTACTTAATACAACAGGTAAAATATGTAATTGTTACTCAAAGGAAAAACTTCAGAACAACTGACAAGGGTAAATAAAAGCCCTTCTACATAAATGTCCCGAGTACCATTTGTGGTATTGAGAATGTTGACCATAAACCCATCCATATCTTTGTGTTACCAGCCTGGCCCACAGCCACAAACATTTGTAAGTTTTGTTGGTTTTCTTTGGTGTCATCAGAGATGATACATAATTCCTTAGAAAATACAGAAAACTGGAAGAGGCTCTCTGAATCACACTACACAGCCCTGTCTTTTGTGTGTAAGATGAACTATGGTCAAAGAAAAATCTAGTGCCAACAGTATAACAGGATCAATAGGCTTTGATTCAGAACAAAGGAAAAGACATACTTCTATCTCATACTCTACCAAAGACTTTCTGTGGTACAGACAATTTCCAATTTTGAGGGCTCTATTTTCTTATCCCCTAATACAGAGATTACTCTGGATGGTCTTTCCAGCTGTAATAACCAGATTTTATAAATAAAGTAAAATGTGTAGAACTTATAGTATTAATAATGGTAGGAAAGTGTTTGCATTTATGACATTCATAAATTGTCATTTCAACATGATGGAATGATACCTCCTTTAAATGCCTATTGAGGATGCATTGTTAACTCCATTATTCTGGTTACTATGGTAGCTTAGATTAGCATTTTAATATTAACAAAATGTGTTATTAGTGTTAGAGATGCATAAATAATAATGGGAAATTGAGAATATTTTTTAGAAAATAAGAATTATCTCTCATAGCTTCCAAGGGTTGGGAATTTGACAGTTCCCTCTGGCCTGGCTGTCTTTCCTGCAGCTGCAATGAGACGGTGGCTAAAGCTAAAAGTGCCAGGGGCTGGGGTATCTGCTCATTGCCTGAGCATCTTTCTCTATTCCTGTAGAGCCAATTCTGAGCATCCATGGTAGTTCTGTTCTGTCAATTCACCAAAACAGCAAATGAGTGAATATTGAGTCATTTCTCCTGAGGAGAGGTGGTGATCTCTGATCACAGTCTTTTTGTCAACCAATCAATACACAACATTGTTTTATGTGTGTCTCTGTTGAAAGACACTTAGCCACATGTTGATAATATATTGACCATGAACTCATAGTCACTAGAACTATAGCTCATAACAAAACAAAGTTTATCTGAAGCAATTGTGTTCTATCACGGGCACATTACAGGCTTCTAGAGCTTAAGAACCCCAGACTGAACTTCAGCACTGTGCTTGGGATCTATTTCAAATAGCTAAATCATCTGTTTCTAAAGAAAATCAGGAATCACTGCCTTCATTACAACTGTCACCAGTGATGATCCATGCATAGTTTTTTCAATGAAAATAATTATTGGACCATTCACATTGAGAGTACTAGTTTTGAATTCTTCTCAATCAAGTGTCTTGGCATAGAAGACGGCATCCTATCTGCAGTGAATACATAAGAGGATAAAACCTTCAATTAGATATATCCTATGGGGAGCACCCTCCTAGTAAAAATTTTCTCTACAAATCTTTAAGCCACAAACGATCTCTTTGGCTGACAAATAGTTATTTTCAACTTCTTGCAGGTTGTTCTAATTTTACTTTTAAAAGTTTTTATTTTATTTGTGTGTGTGTGTGTGTGTGTGTGTGTGTGTGTGTGTGTACATGTTTTGCCTGCATCCATGCCTGTGAATCACTTGTGTGCCTGGTACCTACAAATGTTAGAAAAGGGATGTCATGTTCTCTGGAATTGGAGTTACAGACGGTTGTGAGCCACAATGTAGATGCTGGGAATTGAGCCCAGGTCCTCTGGAAGGGCAGCCAGTGCTCTTAACCACTGAACCATCTCTCCAGCCCTGATTATCCTGGTTTCCTATTGATGGGCAACAGTTTACCAGACTTAGTGGCTTAAAAACAGCTTTTGTGCCTAATTTTGTTGGCCAAAAGTTCAAGATGGGCTTGTCTAAATAGTTCTTGCCTGGGGTCTCCACAGTCAGTCATCAAAACTGGGACTTCAGCCATTGAAAGACTTGACTGGGGCGGGCCGGGCAGTGGTGGTGCAGACCTTTAATCCCAGCACTTGGGAGGCAGAGGCAGGCAGATTTCTGAGTTTGAGGCCAACTTGGTCTACAGTGTGAGTTCCAGGACAGCAAAGGCTACACAGAGAAACCCTGTCTCGAAACAACAACAACAACAACAAAAAAAAAAAAAAAAAAAAAAAAAAAAAAAAAAAAAAAGAAAGAAAGAAAGAAAGAAAGAAAGAAAGAAAGAAAGAAAAAAGAAAAAGAAAAGAAAGACTTGACTGGGCTTGATTTCTAAGACAGTGCACACTCAGGATGGAACTAAAACCAACTGGTGGCCAGGAGCTCAGCTGGGGCTGTTGACTGATACACCTACATGTGTCATCTCCAGGATGACAACCTCAAAATAGTTAGACTTCTAGTATGGAGACTAGCTTCTTCCATAGTATCCCACAAAAACCCATGCAATGCCTTCTGCTATCTACCCTAGAAGTCACTTCTACCATACTCCATTCATTAACATGATCATGAGTACTTATATGAAAGTGAAGGGAAATATACATGGCCACTTAACAGAAGTATTTCAGCCATATTTCAAGAATGTCTATTACAGTTTGAATTATAACGTCTGCCCAACATGATGTTGAAATCCAAACAGCTAGTATCTGTGACTATGACTTTGATTGAAAGTAGTTTTTGTCGATGATTAAGGTTATTATATCCTTATAAAACAAGAGGCAATATGGACACAAAGACAGACCTGTAGTGAGAGCAGGGTGTGGGGGGACATGAAGGCAGAAGTTAAGTCAATGTACATATAAGCAACAGAATGGCAAAGGTGGCCAGCATGGCCCAAGAATCTTGAAAAAGGCATGGCATGGATGTGAAAACACCTTGCTTTTAGATGTTTATAGCCAGAACTCACGATAATAAATATTCTGCCACCTAAGAAACTTGTTTGGGGTACTTTGTTGCAGAAGCTATGGAAAGCTGTGTTCCCACTGGCTAAAAGAAGCCCAGTTTTATTTAAGAGGTTAAAAATATACCTTCCCAAACTCCTATCTACCAGTTATATTTGGGAATGTTTCTTAACCTGAAAAACATAAAAGGTCTCCCTTTTCTATTTTTCTATGTCTGTTTTCTCTCCTTTTTATGCCTATAATATGGACATGAAGTGTAAAAACACATTGGCCATGTTGTTTTTTATTATAAGGACAAAAACAAAACAAAACAAAAAAAAAAAGAACCAGGAAGATGGAAAGATTCTAAGTCTCGAAGGGCAGCCCTCCCAGCTTACCAAACAGACTGCCATTGTGTACTTTAACTATTTCTAATAAGCCATGTGCTAAGCTGGACTCTGGGGACTTGTCTCCGCCCAGCCCCCACTGTCCTCTAATGATCTCTTTAATTTCATCAGTAGACCACTCCAATTTGATGAGATAGTGTAGGGTTAATGGTGTGACATGAGTTCACCATCATAGTGTGATGAAAGTGTCATGTCTGTGGACTCCCTGTGGACTTTCCTGCCAGCCAGGAGATCTGGAGCTCCCTCTAGAAAGAAACCCAAGGGATATTCAGCCTTAAAAGTCTCTGGTAGCCCCTAGGGGCTGAGAACCAGGAAAATGTTCTCCTTTCTCTTACTAAGAAGCATATCTTCCTAGGGTATGAAGTAGCCAGACTGACTTTTGGCATCCCCATAATATCAAGTAAAGCACAGCTGGGCCTGCCTCTGACTCTCATGGCAGCTGTTACCTCAGAACTCCTAGCAACCAGGGCCTCCTAGGGTGTCCTGGGAGATACCTCAGGCTGCTACACAGCAACCAAGTCAGTTTTGTTCTCAAGAGGATTAATCAACTGACACTATAAAGAAGCTATAGTATGAGCAAAACAGATCAAGTCTGTCATTTCTCGTCTGTCATTGAAAGCCTAACTGAAACCCTGCAGTTGCAGCACCTCTGTGGGTTCCAGGACTTTCCACAGAAAAGGAGTACCAAGTTTCCTGATAAACCCGTTCTAGCTTTCTCCATGCCACTAGAGTCTAGGTCACATTAGCAACATGGGCCTAACAAGCTTGAGAAAGGTCATCACTTGAGAAAAAGGCACTGCACTTGGCACAACTGGGACCAAAGCCATGACCCTTCCAGGATAGATGCATGTGTAGGCCTCCTTTCTGAAGCAACCGCTTATCAGAACCTGTGGAGAAACTCTGCTACTGACCTCACTTCTACAGCCCTCACCTCCCTCTGAGGATAATTAAAAGTAAGGCCCTTTGAACAGCAGGAAAGGAATGAACACAGATCTCCACAGTCCTCCAGCCAATGGCTATAAATAATAAAAGCCAGAGTAAAATTAAGTGCTAGCCAAACAGACCTATCTTCCAATCTATTTTTACAGCCTTACGCAAGTTAATTGAAACTCTCAGTCACAATTTCCTCATCTACAAAATGAGATAGTAGTTACCACATGGGCTAGAGAGATGGGCCATTAGGTAAAGCAATTGCTATGCAAACAAGAAACCTGAGTTTGAATCCTCAGAGCCTACATAAAAAGCCCATTCCTAAAACCCCAGTGATATTGTAGAGTGAAGACAGATTTCAGGAGCAACCTAGTCATCCAGTTCATCCAAAACAGTGAACCTCCATTTCACTGAAGCATCATTTAAGCAGGAGAGGAACTGAGGAAGACTCTGACATGAACTTCTGTCCTGTACATATATGGACAAGCCCACCCCATACAACATGTGCACATATACAACACACAGTTGTTTTTCAAAGAACTGTGGCAATGGCTTGGTGGGTAAAGCACTGTCACATAAGCATGAGGATCTGAGTTCAGATTCCAGACTCCAAGGCAAGATGGGAGATAAAGACAGGAGTATCCTCAGAGGTTCACAGGCCAACTAGCCGGTTTCATGCAGTGGCAAACAACAAAAGACCCTGTCTTACACAAGTTAGAAGGTGAGAAATGACACCTGAGGTTATCCTCTGACACACATGCTGTGATATGCATGCACACCCCAACACACACACACACACACAGACACACACACACACACACACACATACACAGACAGAGACAGAAACAGAGACAGAGAGAGCATGAGGACTAAATACTGCAGTGTATCTCAGGGAAGGAAAGCAAGCAAAGGGGAAGAGTAGGCATTCTGAAAAGGGTGCCTTGAAACCCACAGGACACCTTCACCTCACCTAAGCCTTCATGGGGCCCCATTATGTCACGCCTGTTAGCCTTCTCTGCATTCTGTCATTCTTGGCCCCCTCTGTCCTCATTTTCATCATAAATATCTCAGCTTTGGCTATGTCTCTCCCCTCCCCATATTGCTCTGTACCCATAGAGAATGCAATGGAATGAGTTCTCATTGACAGGGAATTGAATTGGTTATACAGGAAATTGGGATTTGGAAGGCACATTCAAGGTTCCTTAGATTAAAAAAAAAAAACATTAAAAAGCAACATAACTGAATATTTCTCTTCTTATTTTAGAGCTAAACAGACTCATGCTTAGAATCAAGTTTTCCAAAAGCCACATAACTAGTAGGGACAGATACTGGTGTAGCCTTAGCCTTCTGATGTTAATGTGGTAATTTCTCCATCACTGCAAGATGTGGGAAATGGGCTCAGGAGACTCTATAACAGGCTTCTCAGTCACCTTCACTGTGGAGAGGTCTTATGTAACTAAAAGAAATGAAATGGGATCTTAAAAAGATCAAGAATTCTTACAATGAAGTTTTCTCTGTAGCCTTCATTGTTACCATCAATTCTTTTCATATAATTTCTCAAGGCTAGGTCAGAAACTAATTTCATCCCTGGTGTACACACCAAGGCTCAATGTTTGAAGTAATTTAAGTAGCCTAAATCATCGCTATGGTTTCAGCATTTATCCTCCACAATTCATGTGTTAGAAACTTAATACGAAAAGTCACATGTTAATGGTCCTTGGAAGTGGCATCTTTGAGAGGTAATTGGATCATGAAGACTCTTCCCTCATGAATGGACTATAGAGAAAATGGCTTTTTAAAAATGAGTTATCTGTGGACTATTTTCTGTCTTACCATATGATGATTGTACCATGTGATGTTCCATCAGGAAAATTCTTTCCAAGTGCTGAATTGATTCCAACACCATGATTTTACACTTCTCAGCTATCAACTAAATACATCTTTATTCTGTATAAATTATCCAGTCTGTGATGTTCAATCTAATCCTTAGACATTGGCCTAAGCCTAAGCCTAGGATTTTCTATGGTGACTGAAGAAACAAAACTGCTTTCCCCCAGACAGGGACAAATCTCACTCTTTGCCAGCTCATGGCCTCTCAGATCATCTCCTCTTGAGTCCTTTATGCCCAGGTGTCTGGGAAGTTAACTAGCTTATATATAAATACTAGTATCTTGTCCAAAAACCCTAACAATCATTCATATAATTCCTATATATCTATCCTAATGGTAATAAGGCTTCAAGGGACAGTATGTTCAGGATCTCTTTCCTAAAATCTGACTAAATATGAAGTTTAGTTTCATATTTGACAATTATTTGATTTTTCAAAATTTGATATATATTTGTATTGTTCTGATCCCTTAAGGGCCAATAATATAGTAATTATGACTTCATCATGAAGAGATTTTTCTTAATACAGTCTTACTGAGCCTAATTTATCATCTACAAGTAAGGACATATCTGTGACAGAAAGGCGGCCCCCCTTGCTATCTTTCTTCTTATAGTTAAGTTATTCCCTTCCATTCCACTGAAAAAAAAATCCACTGTTTGCCCTTCTAGAATATTCTAAGGTACACCACCCCAGACAGTATAAATGTGAAACATCAAAAAGAGAGAAACTTTCAAACAGAGTGCTAATGTTAACAAATTATTCTAATCACTGAGTAACATATCTTTGTGTAAGTCACATGCTGTTTTTCTTTTCTTTTCTTTTTTGCCTTTATCAAAACCTCTGGAAGACATTCTAGGGTTATCAGTTAATCATTAAAAATAATTTCTATGATCCCTTGCTATAAAATCTCAGTCATTTGATATAAAAGAAGTTTCAAACCCCCAAGTGATGTTATTATAATACACTGCAATTCACATATGTATTTCAATGAGATTTTTAAATATTTAAATATATAAGTCTAAAATGGAAATATAGTACATACTGAACCCTTTTCTAACAATAAGTAATATTTATCTATATATAGATATATTTCCAATAAAAGTTTAGTTTCATGTTTTAAGAATTATTTGGTCTATTTAAATTATAGATATTTGTGTTGTTTTGATCAGCTGAGTGACAATAATACAGTAATGATACATTCATTGAGAAGAGATTCTTCTTAGTATAGTCTAGATGTCCCTAACATTTATAATAAAATATAGCCTTCAAAGCTTAGACATTTTTATTCAGGGGCCAGTTTGATATTTGTACTGAGCTGTCTAGTAAACAGTTCAAATTTAACATGCCCTGAATCATCCTTCTGATGTCCCTCCTCAAATCAGATCTTTTTACCCTTTCATCTGCTCAGATGAAAAACCTTCAAGTAGTCCTTGACCCCTGAGGCAGCTGTGAGGATGTGTCATACAAACCTCCTACACAGAGCCAGCAACTGATCAACAGCCTCAGGTGTAAATGCATCATGCCATTAACACTGAGACTGCCTCTTTCATGAGTCTCTCTCCAACAGTGTTTGAGTATGGGAGAGATACTAAGAGGGGCCCATTTTTAGGAGACAGTGACCTCACCATCTTTAGCTCAAGAATCTTCCAAAGACTTTTTAAAAGCTTATTTAGACTAGAAAGTCTCATGGCTCTTCCAGCTTTCCCTAGCCCCCTCTATATGTCCTCTTAACAATAAAATGTTTTATTTAATTCCATTTCTGAGACACTGATTCTTAGAAGACCCTGATATCTATCTTATCACAATCTCTCTTCTTTTGTCCCACATGTCATACCCAGTCAACAAGCTTCACCTGCTCACTTTAAAAATATAACAGTTTCTCACAGGATGTAACCATTTCTCATTGACCCTGTTTTTGTCACCCTGGTTCAAGCCATAATTATCTCTCACCTGGATTGTGGCAACCATTTCCAGTCTCTGACAGTATGGTATATTAAAGATAGCTATATCTTCATCGTTGTGCTCCTAGCTCCTTAGATTCTGGGCTTGGCCTCTGACTGGCTTAGCCATTTGCACCTAGAAGTGATACTGTGCCAGTTACAGATCTAAGCTCTAAGGAGACTGGCAGCTTCTGCTTCCTGCCTCTTGGAACCCAACCTCCATGCTGTGTAAGAGTCCTAACAGCCCACTTGGAGACAAATCAAAGCCAGCTGCCAACAGCCCTTGCCAAGTGCCCAGATGACAGCCAGGAGCAACTTCCCAGTCATATGAGTGAGCCATCTTGGAAATGAATCCGTAAGCTCCAGATACCTTAGCTATTGCCACATGGAAGTTATCCCCACAAAGCATTAGCTATATTGCAAGAGCATGAGGAACTAAATGGTTGTGGTTCCTTGCAGCCATTCAGGTTTGAGGATTAGCAATAAACAATTGAAGAATCCAATGTCATTCTAAGAAACAGATGGTCCACTTTAGGAATAACTGAATAGTTCAATCAAATCATTGTACCATTTGTGAATACTGCCATCATTTGTGAACAAAGGTATAGCCAAAGTTGTGGTAAGTAACCTGAGATGTGAAGCACTTGGGGGCACACCACATCTTCCTCTAGGCCTAAAAATCAACAAAAGAAAAACAGTGAAAAGAGGAAGAGGCCCTTACTGCAGTTGTGGCCTTAGGTAGAGGATCATCGCAACTTGTAGAAACTTGGCAGAAAGGGAGCCAAAAGAGTAAGTGGAATACTTTCCATGACTTCGTTGTCATCCCCCTCTGTCATCTCCAACTGTGGTTTCTCATTGGTTAAATTTATGCCAGAGGTCAAAATCTCACTGGTAAAGTCCATGTAAACTAGCCTGCCATAGGGCAAAATGGGAAAGGTAAAACAGAGATATGCACACACACACACACACACACACACACACACACACATACATATGAACTAGGTGACACAAATACAGAGGCAGAAACATCCCACAAGCTTAATATCTGCAAGCTGGTGACACAGGGAAGCTGAAAGTTCTATTCAGAGCCCCAGAGCCTGAAACAGAGAAGCTGATTATATAATTTGTGGTCCAAATGAAAAGACTCAGGATCTTTGAGCATCAATACTGATGAGTAGAGGAAGAAAAAATTTCATCTTCTTCTACTTCTTTTGCTCTATCCCATCCACTGCCCTCAGGCAATGCCCACTTTGATAAAGGAGATTTTTCTTTAGTCTGACTAGTGATTCAAAGGTTAATCTCCAGAAATACCCTTAGAGAACCACAAAGAAATAATGTTCTGCCAGCTTGCTGGGTATCCCTTAATGCAGTCAAGTTGACATACAAAATTAATCATTACACTTACTAACAGCTCATTTTGCTTTGTTCATATGTCTTCTTACAGTTCATTTTTGTCATGACACTATAAAGATTCCATAAGAGTTTAAGTCAAATCAAAAATTCCATCAAAACCTTCCATAACCACTCAGGCAAAAGGTAAAAGTCCTTAAAATATCCACCAAGAATATTTTATGATGTCTACCCATGATCTCCGAACCCATCTCTAAGACCCTGACTTTACTTCTGATTCCAGATATACCAATCTTCTTGTCTTTCCCCGAACTTGATGGGTATACTTGAGCCACAGTATGTCTACACAGGCTGGCTGTTCCCTGTATCTAATACATTGCTAACCTCATGTACACAAGTAAGTCCTTTTCTTTCTTCAAATCTGAACACAAAGGTAGTGTTTTCAAGGAAGGCATGTGATCTAAAATATCAGCATCACCTACCAGCCTGGCTATGTACCTCCTGTCCTCATTTTGTTTCTCTTGCTGGTACTTCTAAGAACCTAAGATTATATGAATTTCACTTATTTAGTCTTTATTTTAAATGCATCACTAGACATGAAGCAAATGCCATGTATACAGGGATTGTAGTGCGTTTCGTTTACTAGAGAAGCACATAGTACGCTGTCTTCACATAATAATCATTTAATTAACACTTGTTTAGCAAACAAATGAAATGCCACAGGAAATGGCACTATATAATTTCAATTAATACTTCAACTGATATTTAGGTGTGTCTCTCTAGGTACATTTATAAAGACAAACATTTACAAAATTTCAATTAAGAGATTAACTTTAAAGAATATTTTAAACATAATGTATATTCATGCTGTTCCTTGGGATGCCAAAAGAAACTTCAAGTTCTAAGAGAAAAGAGAATAAAATAAACTTTGGACATAGTAAGAAAATCGTGTTCATGTGCTTTTCTAAGCTGATGTTGATGGACACCAAATACCTATTTAGACTTCATTTCCAAGGGTAGCATAACAGTTTTATTATTTTAGTTTTGAGACTGTGCTTTAATTATAACCTTTCTCCCTTCCCTTTCTTCCTTCCACATCACCTCATATGTCCCTCCCTGCTCTCCGTCAAATACATAGCCTTTTTTCATTAATTGTTATTGCATGCATATATTTGTACATGCATATATATTCCTGGATATAACCTATTGAGTCTATAGAATGTTACTTGTATTTGTTTTTAGATGACAATATTTTCAATGTGCTGGAAATTATAACTTTGGAATGGTTTAACTTTATAATTAAAGCTATCTTAGATGTTAATTTCAAAATATATAAAAGAGGTTTGCAGTACAGCAAAAATTTATTAGAGGCTATGTAAACAAAAACATTTGAAAACCTATTGCTTTTCTGTGAACTGAAAAAGCTCTGGCTTTGGATTAAAAAGTCTCACATCTTCTCTTAGCTAGGTGACCTTAGAGAAGTCCCTTATCTTTCCTAGGCCTCAGGTTTCTCATCTATGAAATTAAAGAATGAAAGAACATGAAATCTAAATCTGCCCATCCCCATTCTAAACTGCTCTCTTCTGTAACCTTGAAAATTGTGAATGTTGGGAGGTTGTCTCTTTACATTTTTTAAATAGAAGTCCCTCTGGGAACTTTCTATAAGCCCCTAGTTTCCCCACCTTCTACTGACCTGTGCCAAGATTGGTGGTATAATAAATATCTTCTCTTGAGAGGTTTGGTCCAAGGAAAGGGCAATACAGGCTCTTGAAATAGATTCATAAGTCATTTAGGCAATGGATCCTTGGGTTTTGAGTAACCAGGTAAGAATACCAAGAAGCCACATCTCCGTTTTATGTCATAGGAAGGATGTGTCAGGAAGAAGAACAAGAAGAAAGTTGTACAACATTTAGAAGCCAAGGACTGGGTCCCAGTGGATAGATCTAAGGTGGTCCTGTCTAACCTTAGGGTTATGAAATGATTACTAATCAGGATGAATGGATGCACACATCTATATATGTCCCTCCATACAATGACTTGGAAATGCTTCCCAACAAGACAAATGGAGAAACTCATGATATGCCAAACGGCATGCATGCAACCCCAGTATGCTAAGCAAAGGGAACCAGACACAAAGAATATAGAATGAATGTTTTAATTTATATGAGATTCAGGCAGATGGAGTTGATAGTGATAGAATGATCAGTGGCTACCTTGGGCCTTCACTAAGGGAATTGGAGACTAAAAACCCAAGATTCTCTGGGCTGATGAGATTGCTGTCACTTGCTTATCACAGTGGCTTCACAGATGTGTGCATTTGTCAAAACTCATCAAACATAAAATGGATTCATTTCATTCTATGTAAATTATACTTCAATGAAGCTGATTTATAAAGAAAATATGCATCAACAAAAGGACTGCCTAGCAAAAACCCACATCTGTTAAACAGCCACAACAACAAAAACATACATTCCATATCATGGTATGATTTCTCTTGTTCTATACTGATAGAATTTTTCTTAAATATGTAGGCACATGTTTTAGAAAGAAGTACATGTGTGTTTCTGTATAAGGAAAGAGACTGTCATATATCAGTCATACATCAGAATTAAGGGCTAATTCTGACCCCAGATATTTTTCTTGATCCCAGTCAATCCTCATTTTCTAATAATAATACTAAAAAAAAATCATAGAAGGCAGTGTGAAGCCGGAAGCCCTACATTCATGGGCAAGGCCTACTTCTTAGAACTATACAGTCTAATGTAATTGTCAAAGTAGGTAAGCCTGGTAGGTTTTATCTTATTTTCTCCAAGACCCTTTCAAAGAGACCACTCCAGTCATGACTATTTTGCAAACAAGAAAACCAAGGCTAAATTAACATCAAACAAGTGTTAGGACTTGAGCCCAAATCTCTTAACCTCTGTCCTGTTATGTCCCTTGAGAGCAACTTGCTTGACTTCTGAAACAAGTCCCCTTCTTTTGACAGGTGAAACCACAGAGGTGCTTCCATTTGGGAGCACTTTGAAAACAAGTGCGGTGCTTTGTGTCTTTGAACTGATGTGTGGAGTGAAACTCAGTGGTTTCATTACTTTAAGCACCAAGTCTCCAGTAATTTACAGCTTTTGAGTTAAAGACAGACATCACTAGTTTCTATTTACCTTCTTGCTGGTGGCTTCCCCTCTCCAACACACCAGGAACTAAACCTGGAGAGTTCAAAAGTTAGCAACTCTATCCACCAAAAGGTATTCACTTAACACAAGAACGTTCATACTACTATGCAGTTGGCTGTTGACAACAATTAAAGGAATTCTTTCAATTCAAGAGACAAGATCCTAAAATATTAAGGATGTATTAGAAGAAAGTCCAAGTTCATAGGTGGACACAATAGCCATGCTTGGAATCTAAGCACTGAGGCTAAAGAGAGATTAAGGGATCCAGAGTTCAAAGCCAGCCTGCCTGGGTTACATGACAAGACCTTGTTATAAGATAAAGAAAGGAGGGGAGGATATAGAAAAAGAGATCTAAGTTTAAATGAAGGAAATTTAAAGCTCTCACTTGTGATTGTTCTCCACACAGGACCTCCCCAGAACCCCTACACATGCACAACAACCTGCTGATAAATACCTAAAGGTTGTAGAGAAGTAATTTTCTACTGCAATTGGTCTATGCCCATTTAAACAAATGATCCAATAACCCTTTGACCTCATTTCATGTTGTAATAATGAGAATTGGGATACTTCAAAGCAGTATCAAAATTAGATGTTTTATGGTTGGTTACAAATGGCCCCATATAGGACTTCTCTCTGATGAGTTACATCATTGTTATGCAATCAATGGAAGATGCTGGCAGGAAAATGTTGGCATAGTGCCTGACACACCATAGGAACTCAACGATGGCTAGTATTCCACCTACAAGCCAATCCGCCAAGAGCAAAATTTTCTCAAACGTACTCTATTTTTATTGTAGCAACTGAATCAATAGGGGCTGTATCCACCTTAATGTCTGGGCAAAATGGGGCAAGTTAAAATTGCAACAAATGTGTCACTATGTCTAGGCTTAAATTCCCATCTGTCCATAACAGAAAACATTGTATGAGAAGACTTTTCCAGAGGGTAATTAACAAGTACAGTCACCTGAGTCTTAAAACAACAGCAACAAACCAACCACCAGCTGTCATTGATCATGTTATCTCCTTTTACAACAGTGTAGCTAAGGGGAGGACATTCCTACCAATGGCTGCCAACAGTGTCCAGAATGGTTATTGAGGACAAATTCAGCCTCATATGTAATGATGTCAGATAGAATGAGCATCCTTGAGTGCCCTAAAGCCAGTTTCCTCTACTGTGACAGAGGTGATCACCATCACCATCATGCAGGGTTCTGCTCTAAGGGGACCTGCCAGACCCCATTCTGTTGACCAGCAAAGAACTCCCACAAGCTATCTATAGTTCAGGATTCTGGGAAAGACTTGGATACAAGTAGAGTAAGGGTGGGTTTTTTTTTTGTTTTTTGTTTTTTGGTTTTTTTTTTGAAAATTGAAATGGGATGTGGCTGAGTCAGTAGATAACTGCAGTTGATGGCCTTGTGGTAAAGACTTAGCAACCAAGGGTACCAGTGGGACTATCATGTTTGACCTGTGCTCTCAGAGAAGCAGAAGAGGCCATTCAATCTAAAAGAGAGAAAGCTGCTGCAGCACCACAAACAGAATATGGGATAAAAGTCAAAGAAAGATGGGAGAGAAATAGGAAGAGATCTTGGATGTTCTTCATATAGCCTGCTGTATTTGGCCCTTTTTAACTCAAACAGACTTGAGTCATGTCCAGGACCCTCCTGTCAATCTCTTCCATTCCAATCCTTAAGATTTCATTTCTCTGGTTAACCTATTAGATTAATGATTTTGCAAGACAATCCATCATATTAAATCTTCATCAAAATATTTAATTAACATCCCCACCATTAGATTTCATTAGGAGATTGTCAAATTATTTTGTTGTTGATTATCTTCTATCCCTCTTCAACCTCGTTCCTCTGACCTCCCTTGAACACTTTCATAGCCTGTAGCCTTGGTGGTAGTTTGAATGAGAATAACTCTCATGTCCTCATATATTTAAATGCTTGGTTTCCAATTGGTGGAACCGTTTGAGAAGAATTAGGAGGTGGGCTCTTGCTGTAAAAGGTGTGTCACCGGACTTCGAGTTATCAAAAGCCCATGCCATTCCCAGTTAGTCTCTTTCTGCCTCATTGTTGGTGTTTCAAAATATGAGCTCTTACCTATTGCTCTAGGACCATGACTGTCTACCTGTTGCCATGCTCCCCATGATGGTTGTGGACTCACCCTCTAAAACTCTAAGCCCCCAATAAACTTTATTCTCTAAGTTGTCTTGATCATGGTGATTTTCACTGTAATAGAAAAGTAATTAAGACAGATTCCTTTCCACATGCATGTCGCCTATGCCTAGTACCCTTCCCTACACTGTCCTCAACATGTCTATTTCCCTCTCATGGTCTCCTTTCTAGTTTCACAGCCTACATCTACACTCACTCCCACCCATATACATACAAACACATAGGCATAAACTAGGATCCACATCTGAGAGAAAACATGTGATTTTATTTTCCTGAGCCTGGGTCATCTGGCTTAATATGATACTTTTCATGTCTATTTTGCTACAGAATTCATATTTTATCCTTTTTACAACATAATTCTCTCTCTCTCTCTCTCTCTCACTCTCTCTCTCTGTGTGTGTGTGTGTGTGTGTGTGTGTGTATGTGTGTGTGTGTCTGTGTCTGTGTCTGTGTCTGTGTCTGTGTCAGGTTTACATTATCTATTCAGCTATTGATGAACATTATTGACTGTTGGCCCCTACATTTAAATGACTTGGTTGAGTTTTATTGCTGTGAAGAGACACCATGACCATGGCAACTCTTATAAATGAAAACATTGAATTGGGGCTGGCTTATAGTTTCAGAGATTTAGTCCATTATTCTTGGAGGTGGGGCTAGTGGCATGCAGGTAAACATGATGATAGAGAGTTCTACATCTTGATCTGCAGGCAGCAGGTAGAGAACTGGCTTGAGCTTCTGAGACCTCAAAGCCAAATCCTTAGTCATGCACCCCTTCCAGCAAAGCCACACCTACTCCAAGTCCATACCTCCTAATAGTACCATTCCCTGTGGGTCTTTGGGGACCATTTTCTCTCAAACCATCACAGTGTCTGGATGTTTCTCAAAGGTGAGTTTTGATAGGAAGGTTGCAAAGAAAGTCTGAAAGCAGGTCCATAGATGATTAAAGTACCCTGCAACCGAAAGAGTAAAATAAGTCTAGAAATAACATAGGAAAGCCAATTAAAGCCAGCAATATCAATGATGTGGTGAGCCTAGCCTTCTGCCCATGTTGCCTTGACTCTCCTTCCAGCCTTCTCTCCATTCTGACTCACTTTGTCCTCCTACACACACTCATTTGCTTGGACTTTACCTTGGCCTCATAATTAGTCTATTATCCTCCTGTCTCACTCACTCTATTCCACAAAGGCCATTGCCAGCATAGTTCCTTATTTAGTCATATATTCTTTTATCCTTTGCCTCCTCCACTGCACTGCCCCTTCATGAGGTCTAGGATATTATGCATATTGCTCATGAGTCAGATTTAACTATCCTAAATGAACTTTCCAAAGCTTAAGGCATACATGCTTTCCTGTTAATTGTTTGGTAATGGTTTCAGCTAGTTTTATTCATGCTTATTGTTCGCTTCCCATATGCTCTTGAAGCTCCACAAGGTTATGGACAGTGATTGATTCATCTCTGAAGGCCCAGTACTGTATAGTCAGACCTTGAACAATTTTGGATGGATGAAAGAATGAGATGGGTAGAAAAGTAGAATGAGGACATGAAGCACTATCAAGGTCTGAGGATAGCACTTGCCGTTATTATAGTCATGTAATGAATCTCAAAATTATTGTCATGAAAAATACTTTATGATTGTCATAAAAATACAAAAGAGATGTCTGTATAAGGAATTTTGGAAATTCTTGATGAATCTTTTCCTATTTTGTGATCTTCCATGTAGTTGTTGGCAGATGTTAGCAGTACTGGAAGTTATTTGAAAGGTAGATTTATGTAGATATGCAAAACATCAAGTCACATACAGCTGATACCAGCTGTTGGCAAGAAGTTGAGCTGAGATTCAACTATAACAGTACATACAGTGCCTAGTTATGGTTTAGGTTTTGTCACAGTAAAGCCATCAAAGAATAGTCAAAGTTCTCTGCCTGCAGAGAGATCCAGCACAAGGCTTTCAATATTCAAGTCAGAAACTACATTGTCTTTAAGAATCCAGACTTGGAAGTCATACAGCATCTACTCCACCGTCTTCTATCGGATGAAATAGTCACACACCTATCAGATGATACAGAGACCTCAAGTATCTCTGTGGAAGGATGTCCCACCAAGTGTTGGAGCCACTGACTAACACCAACCACCTCAGTTTAAAACTTTCCTAGTCCATCTACTTTTTATTTATCCTAGACAAAAATCAATGTTCAGAGAACTTACATAGTTTATTCATAGTCACAGCAAATGAGTGACAAAGTCCCTTTACTTCAGCCAGTTCAGCTTCCATTTTCTTCATGTGTTAAAAAGGGAAAATTTTTTTTTTGTTCATGAGGTTTCAGTCATGGCCCATTGGCTCCATTGTTCTGGGGCCTGTAGTAAGGTAGACTTTTATGGTAGCAAGCACATGCTAGAATAAGGCTACTTAGTTCATGTGTCTGGGAAGCAAAGATATAAAGACAGGGAGGACCCAGGATGTCAATATCTCTTTTGAGGGAATGTCTCCAGTGACCTAATTTTCTTCTACTAGGCTCTACCTACCTACTAAAGGTTCCACCACATACCAATTGTGGCACTGGCTGGGGACCAAACATTCAAGACATGGGCATCTGAAAGACATTTACAATGAAACTATAATACTAAAGGGATGTTTCTGCTCATATATAATATTAATCTTGGAAGAATTCATGTGATCAACAAGGAGAAATACACCAGTTTATTCTGATATGGTTTATGCAAAAAACTCTGGTGACAATAATGTTGGCACATAGCTCACTAGCATTTTCATTATTGGCAAATTCAGTAAACCATGCATTTCTATTCATAAAAGATTTTCTTCATTATTGTTAAAGTAAGAGACAAAAGACTAGTTGCCAAACAAAGAAGGGTATGAAGTGGTGTCTAGATACCATTGTAGAAAGGCCTTTGTACACTCAAAGATGGTACAGAATAAAAAGAACAAAAAAATATGTGGTTAATGAGAATCTAGTAGCAAAACCTCTTTAATGATCTCTTTCTCTGTTTTGAGTCCACATTTCCAAAAGTAAGAGCATCACCAACCCCAAACAGTTTCTAGCCCTAGCTCCATCAATCAGCTGTAGCCAGAAGGGTCAAGTGGAAAACTGCAGACAGTGCCAGGAAAGGCTGCTCCTCTATTTCAAGATGTGTCTTGGTAAACAATGTTTATCATGGTTCTGAAGCCACTGTGAGTCTGAGCATCCATCTCTCCAAAGAAAGAAACCACTGAGACATGTGATCATGAGGATATAAACAACAGATCCTTGTTCCCATTGCATTATTTAGTATGCAAAGGCTTGGCACATGCCATATAATGAACTATAAGTTTGCTTGGTACTCCTCATGGCCACAAGACCATAACTATTGGGCCACACATGATTAAGGATTATACAACCTGTCTCATAGCCTATGCTATAAGCAGTTCTTACCATATACATGGTATTTGATCATCCAAGCTCAAATAAAGAGAAAATACAAAAAATGTAATGACCATTCAAGGCAGGATGAGATTTTGTAAAATGAACAGAAGCTTTCATCAGGCACAGTAGTATGTCTGGAGTTACCCCATGTTGCACTAAGATGCAGAGGCCAACTATGGGAAAATTTGTTCTAAATAATAAACCAAATCTTGTTTTATTGGTGGTGGTGGTGGGTTTCTTGGTTTTGTTTTTGGGCTGTTTGGTTTTTTGTTTGTTTGTTTGTTTTTCAAGTTTGTTGTTGTTGCTGTTGTTATTGTTGGTTTGAGACAGAGTTTCTCCATGTAGCCTTGGCTGTCCTAGAACATGCTTCTGTGAAGCAGGCTGGCCTTAAATGCACAGAGATCCACCTGCCTCTACCTCCTGAGTGCTGGGATTAAAGGAGTGCACCACCATCACCCAGCTGAGTTGTTTGCTTCTTTTGAGAACTGTTTTTGAAAGATTTCTTTTTATTTTACATGTCTATGTGAGGGCCTGTGCGTATGTATGTACTTAGTGCTTTTATAGACCAGAAGAGGAGCATTAAATTCCATGGAGCTGGGCTTACAGAAAGTTGTTCCCACCATTCCATGTGGAAAGCTAAGACTATAATCAGTGCCCCCACAACTGCCAGCTGATATGATGGCATATTTGGATAAAAGAGAGCTTTAAAAAATGTCAAAAATGATGTCACTGTTGATCTTCCAAGAATGAGAAAGTTTAAACAAGCACTAGGTGCCTGGTGTTAGCTCAAATCCTGCCTGGTGTTACAAACTGAGAAGGGACTTCATGGCCTTCCAATGTCATTTTAACCAGTCTCATCTGAGAGTTATTCAATTGGACTGGAGAATCCGCCTATCTTTGTCTTCCTTATTTTTGATTTGATTAGAGCCCAGATTCATTGAAATTTATATATATATTTGCCCAGTAGAAAAGTTAACCTGACCTATTAGTTTTCCAGTCCTAATAAAGCCCCAGTGCTATATCTATTAGTAAATTCATTTCAGTATTCTTTGACTGACTATATACAAATATCTGCACTTTGAACTAGCTTTACCATCTCACTAGCACCCTCATTAATTAGTGAAATGAGTAAAACCCTTCACATGTTTTCATTCTGTATTTGTACGAGAAGTGTGGTTTCTTTTTTAACATTTTGAAAACCAAACTATAACACCAGGCACAAGTCTGCTGCTGCTTCAATATCTTCAGGTTCAGATTTGTGGGTAAAGTAGATTGCAAGATTTCCTCCAGTGCCAATAAGTGTAAGATGTGCCTTCAATAAAATTATAGTATAAAGTATTTAAGAATGTCAACCATCTGTTAAAGATAGAAAATGTCCAATGAAAATTTTCAGAAAGGCATAAGTACAATTATGTAGAAAAAATGAATTCTAACTAAACAAAGAATCCTCAAAGTGATCATTAAGCACTGTGGTTTTAATACTGATATCTTCTCCAAAATCTGTGCTGAAACTTAATCCTCAGAACAACAGTAGCCATGGGAGTACACAAGGCTAGTTCCCTCAGGAGGACACAGTAACAACGCACCATATTGGAAGCAGAAAAGAGCTCTCATAGGATATTGATCCTGTGAGCATCTTGATTCAGATTTCCAGCTTTTAAAACTATATTAAAAATGTCTATTGCTTCTAAGTTACTCCCTTTGTCATATTTTATCACAGCTGTATAAACCAGCCAATACACTAACATGGTTATCCAGGATTATCAGACTCTAACAAGAGCATCCTCTCCTGTCTGAAGATAGTTGTGAATTCTTGTGCTCTTGTCAGGAGACAGTTAAGAACTCTAATAGTGCCTGCCTTGGGGGGCAAAGTTAGATCACCAATAAATATGAGAGACAAATTTTTATTGTCACGTGAGAGCCTGTGACAACCGGATGCTAAGCAACAATCTGTATGGGTCACTAGGCTCCTTGCTATCTAAACTGTGATCCCAGGGCCAGCAGGAAAAAAAAAATTACCTAAGACCATGTTAGAAGTTCTCAAGCCAAGACTCGACTATGACCCAGGGAAACAGGCTCTGCATTTAAACAAGATTCCCTGGTGAATGAAAAATAGATGGGACTTTGAAAAGGACTAGTCTGCTGGCAGGGTTCAGAAGTGGTTCTCAACCTTGGTCATGCATTAGAATGACCTGAAGATGCTGTAGGCTTATAGAGACTGGGTGTTGTTAGTATCCTCCACAGTAGGATGGGAAAAGAAGCTGACAGATGGAAAACAAAAGGCAATCTTCTAAAATCAGCACTGCATAAGAAAATAATCAGCAAAGGGGCTTAATAATAGGAGGTTTTTGCAGTTGAGGTTCTTGGAAGGGAGCCAGGGAAAGGGAGGCTGAGGGATATATGGGGAAGCAGGATCGGTAAGCCTATGGTTCTTCTCTTATTTCCCTTGGGGATGAAGATATTTGTTACTTACCAGGATGCCTGTCTCCTGTCCAAGGTACTTCTGTTCATTGGGTCTATCCAGAGTTAAAGAGCAGTTATCAGTGGGTGTGAAACCCAAAAGGTCCCAGAAGGACAAGGGAAAGGAAGGCTTTAACAAGCTTTGGCCATCCTTAATGAGATCCCTTTACTGATTCTGAAGCTTAGCCAGGTTCTTTTCTTTATACAGAGCTTTACAGTAAGAAATTGCTATGATAATCAAGTTAGAATTTCCTCTATCATAGCCTGCCATGGCTATTTTTAGAACTGCTATTCTATGAGCAGAAGACAATTAGGTTAAGTGTCAGTGGCTTGCAAATGGAAGACCAAATATACTTAGATGTAGGCTCAAATACATAGATGTCTTCTTAAAACTACAGTCCGGTAATCTGTTTAGTACAGGTCTTTGGTTAGTTCAGTCTCTAAGAGTTGCTTGTAGGTCTGGTGGGTTGGGGAAACAAACACATCCTGGTGCATGCTAAGAGATAGTGTTACTGGCAAACTTTAAAAACAGTGTAACAATGTGTATGTAAAAACAGTCAACTAAGGAGCTTACCAAGAGTAACTTCATTAGGATAATATTAGCCACTGTAATAAACACTCAATATGTGGTGGCTCAAACAATAGAAGTGTATAGGTCTCCCACAGAATTTTTTTTTAATGTTTTAAGCAAAAGATTCAGGGGCTGAAGGAAAATTCTAAGATTGCCACAACGAAAAACCATAGATTGAGTAGCTTATAGACAATCTTACAGTTTTGGCAAGGTCAGGGTATCAACATGATTCATTTCTATGGAGGCTTCAAATTATAGACAGCTAAGTTGTTATAACCTCACGTGAAAAGGAAGGTGAGAGAGCTCTCTTCTATCAGGGAACTAATTCCACTTGTGAGGGCTCTGTCCTCATGAGTTCCTGAAGGCCTCACTGCCCAAGACCTTCACATCAGAAATTAGAATGCCAAATATTAATCTGGCATGTATACCAACATACATTTCATAGCCTAACCACCACATTTGTCTGCCTCAAACTAGAGGATTAAGCAGAAGCTTGTCAGCTCTTACATGGAATGGTTTTATGGATGAGATAAGAAATAGAAACATATCTGTCCAGGTCACATATTGTGGGTAGTGGAAGTGGGTGTGGATGTGTGGATGTAGTTGAATATGTGAATGCAGTTACACATGGATATGTGAACATATGGAGGCCTGAGGTCAACATTAGGTGTTGTTTCTGAGGAACCTTGTATTTTGAGACATGGTCTTTCATTAGCCTGGAGCTCCCTACGTGGATAGGCTAGCTGATCAGTGATCCTCAGATATCCATCTGTGTCTGCTCCTCCGCTGTCATCCCCCTTGAGGCTGGAATTTATTATAAGCACATGTCAGCTTTTTACATAAGTTTTGGAGGTCAAACTCAAGACTCCATGCTTGTAGAGACTAAACTATATCCCTAACCATTGATCACATTTGATCAGTTAGAACCCAGTCCTTTGGCTGTATCAAACCACAACATAACCTACGATTGTAGGCTAGTTGTATACTCAAACGACAAAATGGTTTAGCAAATGATTTTATTCCAGTAAGTTAAGAACACTGTTTCAACATGGGCTGAAACCCATACTGAAAAATAAACAAACATGCATAATATGACTTGAAATATAGGAAGGGCTTCAACATGGTAGAAAAACATTGTGTTGCTATTTGAATGTATTCATAATTATAAAATATCTTACACTGGGTCATGACCATAAAGCTAAAACCATTCTTCTAAAGTAAAATCCCTATAGACAGTATGAGCAGAGGCACCTGAAGAAAACAGTAACTCAAATGCTAAAGGGAGTCTTAAATCATTGAGAAGCTGGGCAGCCATGAGCATGCTTAAATGTTCATAAGTGACACTAACATAAAAAGTGAGACACAGATATATGCCTGATCCTAAGAAATACTGGCCAGTAAGTATAAGGTTGAACTTAAGTACCCACTCATGCCCTTGGTAGCAGCCTACCTCCAGTCTCCCGGAGCTAACCTGTATACATGCATGCCAAATATGAGGGCAATATTCAATAGCTAAACTTACATGGGAAAATCATCCTGAATGAAGAGCAGGGGGCTGTTAAGGTTGGATAAAAGGCTGACTTCATCACCTTTTATGACTCCAAATCTTGCTATAGTTGAAGTTCCAAACACTATGCATGGTGCTGTATGTGAAAACTAGCATGTGTGAGTGTGAGTGCATTTGAACACATCCTCATGTGTGCATTGAGACACAAGAGAGGTAAAACAGTAGAGATGCTCAAAATGGTTGATGATTCTTAGCAAACAAGTGAAGCCAAGTTGTGTCATTTTTGAAAGGGCACACTAAAGAAAATCATTTCAGTGGGATTTTCTAGGGAGAGACAGGATATAGCTAAAAGAAAAAAAGAAAAGAAAGAAAAACAGAGATGCTGTTTGGGGTGTTGGGATCTGTGGCGAGCCATAAAACAACAACAACATGTTCTTTAGAGTTGAAATTACCAGACCTACACTTGGCTCCCAAAGAGAGATCGCTTCTTCTTCCCATTGTAAAACTTAGGAAACTGAGTCATAGAAATTACACTGGGGATGTCAAGAACTCAACAAATAGAACTGTCTATTTGTGGAGCAGAACATTCTTTTTTTTTTAATATACATTTTAAAATTGGATATTATATTTACATTTCAGATCTTATCCCCTTACCCCACTTCCCCCCACTACCCAGGAACCTCCTATCCCATCCCCCCTCCTCATGCTTCTATGAGGATGTGCCCCCACCTTCCCCCCACTCCCACCTCCCCACCCTCGAGTCCCCCTCCCACTCGGTGTCATCCTTCATGGGACCAAGAAACTCCTCTCCCACCTATGCCTGACAAGGCCATCCTCCCCTACATATACAGCTGGAGTCTATGTGCTCCCAGGCTAGTGGTTTAGACCCTGGGAGCTCTGGTTGGTTGGTATTGTTGCTCTCTAAGGCAGCAAAAAGTTTGAATAATGACTACAGGCCCCTTAAGGAAGGGTACCTGGAACTTTTGAGCATTGGGCCCAAGCTGGCCATCCTTACTTGGGTGCCATGGGCTGCAGCTTCTCCAAGGAGAAAGAGCCAAGAATCATGATCACTGTGGAAAATACTATCATTTTGATATGCCCCATTTCTTTCCTGCCCTGCCACCCTCCAAATGAAAAAGATCACCTGTAAAACAGGCATTCAACTCAATTTTCCCATGCAGTTCTAGAAAATGCAGCCCCTCCCATTCATTCCCCGTCCCTCTCCCACCACCCACCACCCACCGGAACTAGGCTGGATGGAGACAGTCATTTCTTAGAAACACTAAAAATACACATTACATCATTCCTCCCACACAGCCTTCCACCCCCAATAACCAGCCAAGTAATATGAGCCCCTCTGCACTGCCTGCCATAGCTTCCCTTTGAGGTCTGTGTTTTTCCTATTTATCGTACCTGGGAGACTGACAGACATATGTTTTATGATACATTATATATTAGACTTGGCTGGAGGCTCCATTTCCATTAAAGATGACTAAAGCACTAAGTTATAGCTGCCTGGACCTCCCCTGCTATTTGTTCTGTGAAGCTGTTCTCTGAGCTGTATTTCTGTCTTTTCGCGTGACATTTGCTCACAAAATGGACTGAGCTTGGCCATGAAAAACCAAAGACTCCTTATTTCTACAATATTTTTTAGAACAGAGCTCTAGAGCCCTCATCCTGAATTCTTCCAGTTCTCAGTTCTGATGACTGCCTGAAATAGACAAGTGCTCCCCAAAGCTGCAAAATCGCATCTCTCTTTAAAATACCAGCTAAAACTGAGAAAGATATGGCAAAAACACACCAACTGGCTTTCAAAATGGGGTTATGGGAGTTGCTGTTCCCTTCAGGCAACTGCTCTGCTATCACCCGGTGGTTACTGCTCAGTAATTGGTTAAATGCTCACCCTCATTCATAAGACACACACTTTGGGGGATTAGTGTTTTTACTGTTGGATTTTTCAATTTAGAATAATACTTTGAGATCAATTTAGACAGCATGTTATTGCACAGGTAATTAGTAAAATAAACAAAGAGAGTGCATAAAAGTAGAAGCAGCACTCAAATAAAATCAACTTTCATCAGCACTACAACCTATGAATTAAAACTGGTAAGGGAGAAAATAATTTCATTTATTCTGTGCAATATTCACTGATTACGGAAAACTACACACCAGAAATCTTCATTTGCATTGTCGAGGTGGCTCTGCTACCTTAAGCTTTAATGGAAAGGGTTTCTTGCAGTAAACATAGACACAATCCCCTCACATTGCTACATGGGTCATCATTCTCATCCATGAAGACTACCAGCTTCATGGGTATAATTACAGACAGGCCCAGAGAAACCAATGAGTTGTACTATAGACAGACACTAAACTAATAATAGATATGTAAATATGTACAAAGGATGAAAAACATAACCCTTGGTAATTCTATTTACCTGTAAGATGCACCCCCCCCCGCCCCACACATTTCTTGTAGTTGTATCTTATGAAGTAAAAGCTCCCTCTTAGTTCCCATCCAAAGAAGAGTCATTCTTCACTTGGGTGTGTGGAGCCACCATGCCCAACAGCCTTCACATTCAATGCCAAATGGAATAGCAAGCTTCTGGGATATTGATTATTCCTACTTTCTTAATACAGGACGCTTAATGTTTTTAAAACTCCTTTTGAAAAAGTAATGAGATATTAAGAAGGCACATCACTACACTTTCCTTTCTTCTTGCTTTACCAAAGGTGGACAGACACTAGTCTGAATATGAGCAACTGTGCTCTGAAAAGTGTTCCCATTTGAGAGTGTAGTCTAAAGCAAGTACAGGCTTAGAAGGCCATGACTGAGGCAGAACTTCTAGAACAGCCAATTGATATTGCTATAAGTTAAAATTTAAAAAAAAAATCCTTCTTTCCTCAAAGCAACAACAACAAAAAAATCTGGACTCTGGAAATTGATCAAAGAGCTAGAATAATTTGGTATGCATTTATATAACAAAAACTTATTCTCTCCGAGACAGTTGTTAATGCTTTGTTCCAGGGAGATCAGCAGGGAGGTGTGGCCTGAACCTTTTACACAGTGAGATCTGGCCTCTAAAGACTGTCTGATCTCTTAAAGGGGAAGACTCCAGTTCCAAAAGAGGCTAGTCCTTCTCCATTGCTACAAAAAGGAAGTGAGCTGAAAAACAGGTCATGGAATTACTCTATGTAAAGTGCTGACTACCTGTGCTAATATAGCAAGTGTTCAATAAGTGTTAGTTATTATTAAAGAATAGTAGAATGACCACATGAATGAAATAATAATAAAAAACAAAACATAAACCCTTATTTACTCTGAATAAAGATGGGAAGAGTTTGGTCTCTTCCCTTGAAGCCATTCTAAGCCTTTTTTCTGCAGCACTGCAGAACTGTAATTCTCCTAAAGCAGGGCAGGCCTGAAGGATGAGGATGTCCACTGTTGAAGGAGCTAACATGATTCAGAGTAAAAGGCAGAAAAACCTATCCTCAGGCGCATAGTTGCAAACAATAGCAATCCCGGAGGTATGCCATCAGAAATGAATAAAACCACAGCTAGTTTGAAATTTCTATACCATAAACAGTGTGTGTGTGTGTGTGTGTGTGTGTGTGTGTGTGTGTGTGTGAGAGAGAGAGAGAGAGAGAGAGAGAGAGAGAGATCTGGAGCTAGAAAAATGATAACTAGTATGGGAACTAGTGAGTTTCCATGAAGCCTTACTTACTGGTCTAGAAAACTGGTGAGCTACTTGACTTTGGTACAGGTGAGACCTTTATTAGCCCAGAAAATGCTATAGCAGATGTGTTGAATTCTGAATGCTATTTCCCAAACCATACACAGATTAATCAACATCAGATAAAATTCTTTTGACTCAAGGTGCTAAACCCTCTAACAAAGTTTTGCTAACTCAGACACTCTAAAAAAACAATCAGCCGGGCAGTGGTGGTGCACACCTTTAATCCCAGCACTTGGGAGGCAGAGGCAGGTGGATTTCTGAGTTCGAGGCCAGCCTGGTCTACAGAGTGAGTTCCAGGACAGCCAGGGCTACACAGAGAAACCCTGTCTTGAAAAACCAAAAAAAAAAAAAAAAAAAAAAAAAAAAAGAAAAAAAATACCATTAAAAAAAAAAAAAAAAAAAGAAAAAGAAAAAGAAAAGAAAAATCAAGATTATAATAGGATCATGAATCTATGAATCTTGCTTTGAGTAGAGCCATCAGTGGCTGTACACAGGTACCATCCAATCATTTCAAAGCAAGTTACTAAACATCAACAAAAATATAAATTACACCCAAAGTAGAGGAAACCAGAGTCCACAATTGCTACACTCTAGTATCAAGAATATTCAGTTTTCAACAAAAAAGTTGTGAGAAACAGAAAAACAATCAGAACAATGTAACCCACATTCAAGAGATAACTGCAGGCCATAAAAAACACTTGAAAGACTCCAAGTGATGGACTTACCAGACAAAGACTTTAAAATAAGTTCAAAGAACCAAAGGAAACCACATTTAAAGAACTGAAAGAAAATATAGCAATGGCTCATCAAATAAGGACACCATGAGAGAAGCTTTTTAAGGTAAAACACTGTTCTTGTACTTTCCCTTAGTTCTTTATATGTGATCTCTTTGCCATCTTTGAAAATATTTCAAAATTACACACAGCTATTTTAAAGTGTATCTAAAAAGCACATCTGGAGTTTTGCAGGTAAAGTTTCTATTGGTAGCTATCTTTAGAAGTTTGAATGTAATTGACCCCCATAGACCCATAAGGAGTGAAACTATTAGGAGGTGTGGCCTTGTTAGAGTAGCTGTGGTGGAAGTGTGTCACTCTGGAGGCAGACTATGGGGTCTCCTCTCCTCAAGCTATACCTTGTGTGGCACACAGTCTCCTGTTCCTGCCTTCCAATCAAGATGTAGAATCTTCAGGTCCTTTTACCAACACTATGTCTGCCTGCACACTGCCATGCTTCCTGCCATAACAGTAATGAACTAAATCTCTGAAACTGTAAGCCAGCCCCAATTAAATGTTTGTCTTTATGAGTTGCCATGGTCATGGTGTCTCTTTACAGCAATAACACCCTAAGACAGCATCTATTCCATTTTGTGAAGGCCATACTTGCCTATATTTTTGATCACCTTCTCATTTTCTGTTAACAGCTAGATATTTTGAATATTTAATATGGGAACCCTGGAAATAAGATTCTCCCATAGTCACAGAGTTTGGTGATATTACCGCTTGAAACTTAGTCTGCTTGTATTTGTTTCTATTTGATTTTGGTTTTGTTTTAAAATGTGGTCTCACTATGAAGCTTAGCCCAGGAGGTTCACAAGTTCATAATTGTTCAGTCTCAGCCCTCTTAAGTGCTGAGATTACAGGCTATGTGTGCTTTGCCATACCTAACTCACAGCTTTGTGGTGCTTTAATAATTTTACAGATTCAACTTTATGGAGAATATATTTTTCATGTTTTTATCATAGGATTTCTCTTCTGGATCCAGGCACTTATTAGTCAAAGTTCTTTACATGCTTGGAACAACAACAACAAATCTCATTACTAAGTATTTAGGGATATATGCCTATACACATATGTAGGTAATAACAATCAATGAAAAAAGGTCATAAATTTGAGAGAGATCAGAATAGGGTACATGGGAGGGATTTGAAGGAGGAAAGGGAAGGAGGGAAATAATAAGATTATATTATAATCCTAAAAATAAATTTAATATATTCTAGAATCCTTGGTGTTTGCACAAAGGCTCTTGTTGGCACATTGAGGAATGATCTCAGTGCTTGGGCAGGGTAAAGTCTGCCTTCACTTTTACATGTAGCTTATTTAGTACCTCAAGATCAGTGAAGTTCAAAGTGAAGGACGTTATGAAATTTTCCTGAGCAGGCATAATACATATTGCCCTCAACATGCATATGGCCTTCTAGATCCCCAATAATAGAATGGAACTTAAAAACAAAAAACTTAATTCCCCAGTACATCTCACCTTTTCCTCCTAATCATTTTTGTTAATCTATTGTTTGCCATAATTCTTACTCATATTTGTCTATAAGTGTCTCAACAAGTGCTTTACAGAGGAGTTTGGCGTTAGGAAATATAAAGACATGCTTTTAGGGTGATTATCCCAAAGATCCACCAGACAAATCAACTATAAAGGCAATTCTTTGCAAATGATGTCCAATATGGGTATTATAAAAGAAGGTTGTTAATTTCCAAAATATGACTCACGACTCAGTTGAGTAGTGATGGATGAAACCAAGCTAACTTAAATTGCCAACATACAGTCATTTTTTCTAAATAAGCACTCTCATGTGTAAGTCCAAGATTATGTGAGCTTCCAGACATCATTCTAACAGTTTTTTCTATTGTTTCATTGTTTTGACAGAGGAACAATTATATAGAGGTCCTTCTCCACCGTTCTCTGATGACTCTGTCTGTCAGAGATGATATAATCTCATGTTCATGAATTCCCAAGAAATCTACTAAAATACATTTAGCAATATCAAAGACAATTAACAAGATTGTATGACATAAGACCAATATACAAAACTCAAGTGCATTTCTGGATGCTGATACTGAGCAACAAGAAAATGAATTGAAGGAACCATTCCACTCTGAACACCATGAAAAAAAATATAACGGTTAACAATAAGCATAACAAAAAGTCTAATATTTATTTGTATTTCCAAACTATTGCACATAATACCAAGAACTGAAATAAAATATGGGTAAATAAACATTACATATTTTTTAAATTTGGAAGACATGGTATCATTAAGTTGCCAAGTCTTGCCAAGTTGTTTTGCTCTGTAAATTTAGTGTAATTCTTATAAAAACCAAGCTGTCTTTTTTGGTGCTAAAATTGAGAGACTTAATGCAAAGACCCCAGGATATCAAAGTACTTGAAGAGAAGAATACTAAGAGACAACTACTTCTTTCTGGTTTCAAAGTCACTACAAAGCTACAGTAATGAGTTCAGTGTGGTGCTGAGATGAGATTAAGCAAAGTTGGGAATTGGTCCCATAGAACTGAGAGTGTAGCTAGGAATTCCTACTCAGGGTCAATCATTGTTTGTTTTAAAAAACTGCCAGAAAGTTGATATAGAAATAATTTGTTCAACAAATGATACTGGAACATTTTTTAACATCTAAAAAAGGATGCAAATCACACACACACACACACACACACACACACACACACACACACACTGTATATCATAGACCTAAATTTAATAATTGAAAGTATGAAACCTTCCAAGAAAATATATAACAAAATTCTTATGACCTTGATTTAGGCAAAGAGTTCTTAGATACCATATTAAAATCCATAAGAGAAAAACTTAATAACTTGGACCTTATCAAAAGTTAAAAATTCTGCTTTTCAAGTCACCTTTAAGAAAAATTAACAAGATGCATACTGAAATCAAATACTCACAAATCGTACATCTAATAAAGAATATGTATTCAGAATATATATTATACGATTTAATAATAAGAAGAAAATCCAATTAAAATTCTGGCAAAAGACTTGAAAGACATTTCACCAAAGAAATAAATACATAAGAGAAAAGTTCGACATTATTTTTAGTGGTAAAATTCAAATTATAATCACAACTAGGTATCATTCACTCTCACAAGAATGGCCATCATCAAAACAATAATTAAGGCCTGGGGACATGACTAAGTAGGTGCCAAGGCTGAGGGCCTGAATTTGATTTCCAGGACCCACACAGTGGTATGAGGGAACTGACCCCTAAAAATTGCCTTGTGACCTCCACTTGAGAACTGTAATGTGTATGACAACCTACAAACACACACACACACACATACCATGTGAACCCACGCACAATTAAAAAATAAAAAGCATTTAAAACATAAGTGTTGGCGACAATATACAGAAAAAACTCAAAGTCTTCTGTTTTGCTGGTACAAATGTAAAATAGAGTATAGCTGCTTTGGAAGACAGGCAGTGGCCTTAAAAGTAAGAACATAATTTTAGAATGTGACCCGCCAATTCCACTCCTAGTTATCTGGCCAAGAGAAAAATTTTACAACTACATTCACAGAAAGATGTGCATAGAAATGTTCCCAGCGCCATTCATCATAACAGTAAAAAGGTGGAAACAATCACGGGGAAATTGAAAAAAAAATGTACAGCTCCAAAATAGAAAATTATATAGCAGGAGAGGCGGCCCTCCCCAGAAAAGAGCGCACTAATTGCTTGCCTGGTAGCAAATGGTCAGCCCTGAAAACACAAGTAAGGTCTCAATAGCTTCCATATAGAAATATAGAGGTATATGCAAATACGTATATGCATGCAATGACAATTGATGAAAAGGAGGTCTTGAGTTTGGACAAGGGCAGTAAGGGGTTCCTGGGAGGGCTTGTAGAGAAGCTAGGAAAAGGAGAAACATTGTAATTAAAATGTAATCTCAAATGCAAACCAAAAGAGAAGAAAACTATCCACCAACAAAAAGGAATAAAGTTTCAATAACATAGTGCACTATGGCTAAACTTCAAAACTATGCTACTGAAAATGGCTGCATTCAAGAGACCACACATTACATGACTCTACTTAGAGGAAATGTCAGAAGAAGCAAATTTATAAAAATAGATAGTAGATTACTGAATGCCTGAGGCTGAGGAGAGAAAGGTTGCAAATGGACATAAGTGATCATTTTTGTTAGCAGGGGGGCGAGGGTGATGGAAATAGTCTAAAAGTGGATTGTGCTGATGGCCTCTTGATTCTGAAAATGCTTTGAGAATCACTGAACTGTACATTTTAAATGAGTGAACTCATAGTATGTTAATTATGGATTAATAAAGCTGTTAAAAATTAAATACAACCATGATAATGAAGAGGCTGCCCCTAAATAAATCACTATTAATCGCGTTAAACCGTCCAGAGAAGCACAGTGTAGCTGTGTTTACCAGAATCACAGCCTGAGGAAAAGAATGAATTCCCAGAGGCAGACAGTTCATTTCAGCAAATGGAGAGACCACACAGACAGCAAAGGGGGCGTAACCCTGTGCTTCCCATCTCTGGAATCTTTGGGATGGTGCAAACCCATTCCAGTTTTGCATCCACTGCTCCCAATCTCATGCCTTCTCAAAGGGAAAAGAAGCAATAAATTACAATGTATTCTAATCTGGAAATCAGAATAATTGTGTGCTCACTGAAGAAATCTACATTTTCAAACAATTGTTTTGAAATAAAGGCTCACATGTTCTTCCAAACAGAAGAATGGTGCTTAATATTGGCAATTAAGGAACACTCAATCAGACTACACTGTCATTATAGGAACAGGCCCACATGACTCATACTAGTCATAGCTCTCGTGCCATACATGCCCACAGCAGATGTGTAACCAGCTTTCAAATGTTATTATTGTGGGTATGGGTATGGGTGTGGGTGTGGGTGTGAACTCAAAGCAAGCACTTTTAGCCATGGGGCCATCTCACTGGCTGATAATCAGTAATTTTAAGGTAAATATAATAGTTTTCATTTAGTAAATACTATGTATTTATTCATTCATTTATTTATTTTGTACAAGTTTTGCCCTCATATATGTATGTGCACCATGTGTGTGCCTGGTGCCTCATCAGATCTCTTAGAACTAAAGTCACAGATGGTCATGAGACACCACATGGCTGCCAGGAACTAAACCCAGGTCCTCTTCAAGAACAACAAGTTCTTAAGTACCTCTCTCCAGCTCTGATGAGACACTTTTTATATGTCAGGTATTATAGTCAAGGCTTGAATCTTTTCAACAAACACAACCTTATCCCCACCTTACAAAAGATATTTCAGCCCCCCCCCCAAAAAAAAATTTGAGACACTCAGTCAAAACTTTGCAACCAGTGACTAATAGAGCTGAAATTCTTCTCTCTGAGCCTCTTCAAGGCAGAAGCTATAATAATCTCAGCCCTATTCTGTACAGTAATGGTTCTTAAACTGTTTATTGAAACACAAAATGAATTTTAAAAAACGAATCAGAAATTAGTGACCCAGGACATACAGGAATATCTACAAAAGACGTTCAAAGAAACAATGTCTTTACTCTGCATAATGTTGGCTGATATTTTTATTTATACTGTCTGTTTTAACACTGTGGAACAGAGAAGGGCTAATGCTCAACTGTAGACTACAAGCCAAGTGTTACTAGCCTAACAAAGTGTTAGGCTGTCAATCAGAAGTACGACAATTCCTAAATGTATTTAGCACACCTAACCTACCACAGAATACCTTAGCAGCGCAGCACACAAAAGAGTCCTACTTGACTCCCCTCCTGATCCTCAGGCTGATAGATCCTCAGCACGGCAAGAAAAGATTGCTCCTAGACTACATAATACCAAGGAAATCATCCAAATGAAAAATTTCAAGTACAGTGTCTGATGAAAGAATTTGGCTTTTGTATCATACTAAAGTCGAAATCGTAAAAGCCAAAGCATTTTAAGTCTAGGATTTGTCATGTCTGGACATGTCACGTGGAGATGAGATTTCAAGACATCTTTAGATACTCAGTCAATGCTAAGTGCCCGATCCTATGCCCACTCTGCAGCCATTCACCTACAAGACAAAAGAGCAAGAGAGCACTAAAATGCCCAATCAAGTCATCCAATGGATAGCTTCCACTCAAGGGCACATTAAGCCAGAACCTGGAAGGAAAAAAAAAAAACACCTCAGCAATCCAATTTGCCTAAAATGAAGCATGCCCCAATAGAATTCTTAGCAATGTACTGAGAGTCTGAGAGTTTCAAAGATTTTCTCCTCTTTTCCTACAACTCAAGTAGGACTCAACTCTTCAATTCCCTTTACCTTCTAGGAGGCTTTGCCATGCCACACCTGGCTGACTCACCTTCTGCCCCAGTCAACAACAGAAAACTCTGAATCCACAGTCTGAGACATTGTGGTCCTTTGTGCTCAGCTGATAATGAAAGCAGAGTTTTTATTTGAACAGCTTTACTAAATAATAACATTTTAAATGAGTTTCTGCCTACATAGTTCTAACTTATTAAAATGAAAACATAACCCCGGCTTTCAGACCCCCCCCCCAGTAGTTATATTGTGTTTATTTGAGGATAGGCCTTCTTTTCTACAGTAATCTTAATAATCCTGCAGAGTTCCCTACAATTCATCTCTCTCCAGAGCTGCCTCTATTGCCTTAGATTTTTCTGCTGATGTAAGTACTTGGGCTGATCAAAAAGGTGAAGAGGGAATTAAGGGAGCCCGTACTAAAAGGTCTTAAATATGTGTGCTCTCAATTCTTTTCTTGATCAGGGAGATTATTTTTGAAGAGCTATCTCTGTCTACTTAAGAAGAGAGGCTACTGAATTCTGTTATTGAAAGCTTGTTAAGGATTACAGAGTTTCCCCCCTCTGGCTTTAACCATTGCAGTCCTCATAAGATTCCATCATGAGACTCCCACTTCAAAGGAGACCTTTGAGGCAAGGAAGTTCAACTGTAACATTTCCCAATGAAAACTTCAAAATGCCCCCCACTTTGACTACATCTCCCTTACTGCTAACACCCAGCTTCCCAGTATTGGAAAGTGCATCTCCTTTCCTCCCTAAGTTGCTTTGGTCATGGTGTTTCATCGCAGCAGTAGTAATCCTAACTAGGACATTTCCTGACATATACATAATACACTAGCAAATATTTTTTCTGCTTTCAGAGTAGTTATGCATTTAATAGAATTGCTCCACTCCTTCCCATAAAAAAATCATCTTCTTCCACTGAACCACTGCAATACCCTCATACTGCTATTTTTGTTTCTGTTTTTGTTCCTTCTAGTCCATTCACTATCCATCAGATGGGACAGAGTACAAAATTTTAAAGCACATCCTATTGTTTACCTGCAAAATCCTCTGAGCAGATTTGCATTGAAGTCAAAATAAGGGTGCCCTTGCTCTATAATAAGCTACACAGGTACCTCCAGCATACCTCACCACCTAACCTATTTCCATTCTTCCTAACTTGTTCATTGCACTACACTATTCCGCTACTTCTTCCTACATCTATCTCTGTTCTAGACATGGCTCAAATGATCCCTTCTTAGAGAAAAACTCCACCCTCCTCAAAAAAAAAGGGGGGGGGGACTGGCCAGTCTAAAGTTTCCCACCCACCATTATCCTGTTCTTATTTAATTTGTGGAAAGGACAATACTCAGGCTGTCCGATATCCAAATAGCAAAATAACAGCAAGCAAAGGATAGGCTTCCTCTCAACTCACTTTGTCTATAAACAGATCCTCCAAATGAATGATTTTTTTTTTCATAAATCTATGTGCAGACATACACGGGCTCACTCCCACCAACCAGCAAAGATTGTCTTCTAGCACAGTAGAGGAGGCTTTAAGTTGCTGCCATGCCCAACCCCCAAAAACTCTCCTAAGAGGCAATCCAAGACTACTTTTTTCAGCACACAATTCCCTTTACCCTACCAGATCGCCCAAAACCAACACCCAAGTCTCTACTCTTTTAGAGCTTGGGGTGCTACAAAAGTTTCAATTCTCTAACACTTCTAGGAGGCTCATATACATCATGAACTCTCATGCATGCACACATTATTAAATATAGTCTCATCTCTTCTTAACCTGCCTACTCTAAGTTTATTGTTTAGCCCAGAGGGAAAATTTCCCCCTGCCTGTTATGGAGTGAAAGTTAGATATGCAACATAACATTTTGAGTTTGAACACTGGTAGTGCTATTTGGGGGAGGTTGTGGAACCACTAGGAGATAGGCTCTTCCTGTAAGAATTAGGTCATTGAAAGCAAGCTTATGCTGAGCCATGCTTCCTGTTTCATCTCTGCTTCCTGCTCCACTGAGATACAAGGAGGTGAGCATTGCCTGCCATAAGCTCCTACTGCCATGGAAAGCGACCTTCTTCCACATTATGGACTATATCATCTCCAACCAAGAACCAAAGTAAATCCTCCCCCAGACGCTTCATGACAAGAATTTAGCCACAACAAGAAGAAAAGTAACCAATGCAGAAAACTGTTTCTGAGAGTAGGATAAATACTAAGATAAATTTGACCATGTGATCCTTGGACCTGTAGAACTGGCTTATGGGAGGAATATGAAATATGAAAGAGTTTGAAGTTTCTAGCTAAGGAAGCCCTAGAAAACTGCAATCAGAGATTGATGGGAGATTCTGGTTAGGCGTATAGAAAGCCAAAGGGTGGAAAGGATGAACAGTGATGGCCAGGTTACTGAGGTTTCAGATGGTCACAAGGATTCTGTTAGGATTTGAACTAGAGGCCACTGGCAAAAAAAAAAAAAAAAAGATTTCTACTTCAATTCTGCTTTTATCTTGAAAATTTGAGTGGGGCTGAATTCAAAAGTAATGGGGTATGCAATCTACACCTCACACTGAGAGCACAAGGTGGCAAATCTTCTATGTAGTAATAGTTTTGCATATATGAAGGATACAAGGGTTACAGGATCATGGAGGCCTGTTCTAATAATCTGTTGAAGTCAGGCAATATGTAGCAAGATAGGATTTCCTGCCTGGGGCTTCTGAGCAGGCTGTGAATGGAGCTCTGAAGGCAGCATCTCAATGGAGACTCCAGGATATTGAAGATACCACATTTGCCCAGGACAGCTGAAGAAGTGGAATAGAGCTGACCCAAGAGAAACATAATTGTCACAGAGAACAGAACTGGAGCAAGTCTATCCAATATAACTGGGATACAGATAACATCATCAGAAGCCCCGAGTAGCAGATATGGAGCTGTGCTGTGTTTCCTCTTTGCTGGGTTTTAGTCTTGCTTTTCTATCCCTTACTATCATTCTGTTCTTACATTTTGAAATGAAAAGCTTTATTATATGCCTTAATATATTAGAACTATGTAACGTGTTATTGTTTTACAGGGGGTCACAGTTAATAGATTGTCTTGAGCCAGAAAGGGGCCTTTGAACCTTGGGTCTTGAACAGTATTGGAAATGTAAGACTCTAGGACCCTTTATGTGTTTTGCATCGTGAGATGGTCATGAGCCTGTGGGTATCAGGACTAGAATGTTTTAGTATGACCTGTCATTTTAGGTTCATAGATTTGAACAGTTGGTCATCCGGTGTGCTGCTTGGAGAGATTAGGGAATTTTGAAAAGATGGCACCTCATTGAAGGAAGTGAGCCACTTGGGAATGGCTTTGAGAATTATAGCTCAGTCTCATTCTTGTCCCATCTCTGCTTCCTGTTTGCCAAGAGGAAGCTAAGAAGCCCTGTCCACCAGCTGCCACTACATATCGCTGTCTGCTTCCCTGACATCCTCACAGTAATAAGCTATGCCCCTCAAACTGTGAGCAGTTAATTAAAAAGAGGTCATGAATTTGAGAAAGAGCTAAGTGGGAGGAGGATGGCTCCATGGTAGGGGCTGGCGGGAGGTAAGGGAAGGAGAAGAATGTAATTATATTTTAATTTCAAAACCTCAAGTTTAAAAAAAGAAACTTTCTCTCCCTTAAGTTGCATCTTATCAGGTATTTGTGGCAGCAATGGAAAAAAAAAGCAATTTATTTAAGTCCTTATAATCACCTCTTCAAAGAAACGTTCCATGGCTGCCCAATCCAGTTTTGCCCACTCATCCACTCACTATCAAATTAACTTGCTTGCTTCATTTTCTTCCTCGCATTTATCACTCTTTAAATTCGTGTGTGTGTGTGTGTGTGTGTGTGTGTGTGAGAGAGAGAGAGAGAGAGAGAGAGAGAGAGAGAGAGAGAGAGAGAGAGCACGTACTGTGTGTGTGCTCTACTGAAATGTGAGTGAGCTTCATGGGAAGAGAAGTCATTGCCCCTGTTATTCAATGTTGAGCATGCTATTCATAGTCCGTGACTGACGTGGCATGCTGACGTCATGACATACTATTTCTGGCTTCCTTTTGTACATCCATTATTACACAAATAAATAAGACATCAGTCATGTTTTAAGCAAGCTTTTCTCCAATGCCATCTCTAATGATATCAAGGACATTAAAACTAAGAAACAAACCGAACTTTGAGAAAATATTGTACCCTCTTCTTTCTTCTAAATTCAGTTATGCTACTTATTGTATTTCATTGGTTTGAAAAAAAATATTACTAATTAGCAAAAGTCAGGAATGATGCTAATAATAATTGGCACCTTCAGGTTTTACCTTTATTAGAAATTGGTTTAAAACTGTATATATGATATAGCCAAGTACTAATTACAATTGTATCTTTAAAAGATTTCAACTTTCAAGTAACATCAAGCAATCAATCAGAAGGCTAGTAGTATTTCTTGGTAGTCAGAAGGACCTTTATGCCAAACTAAAATTTTAAAAAAGAAAACTTTAAATAAGAAAAACTAATAATTATTTGAGAGAAAGTTAGACTATTCAACTACAGAATTTAATATGGGTGTTTAGAGCTGATTTTTTTTTTTTTGCACAAAACTTTAAGAGGAGAAAGAGTTTAGTATTTCTTTGAAATTCACAGTGCATAATTTACTGTATGCAGTCACTTCTCTGAGCCAGAAAAACACCATTAGGGCATATGTTTCAATGACAAACCAGTTTAGTTTAGACATGAACATGTAGAAGCTATTATCATTGCATTAAACCATTGAGTGTTGTTGGATCTAGAAGGAAACTTGGCACTAATGTTTTCTGACCTCAATTTATACATGAGGTCATTACAGCCAGACCATTCCAAGTGACTTATACAATGCTTTACAATAGCTAAATGGTGGAAGTAGAAATCACAATCTGGTTTCCTGGCCCATCAACTCAACAGGCACAGTTTGGTTGGATAATTGTCCATCTGACTGCCCTTCATCATTCCCTATCCCCTGCTAATCAAATGCTGATTTGTTCAAGAAATAATCAGAGATTGTATGATTCTTAAGAAGAGAGGTCCCTTCACCAGCCTTGAGAAATGAATCATTATTAAGTTAAGTGGTCCTTTCCTGTCCTTTGGCTGTACTAATCTGCCATGGGCCTGTGACCTATTTCTAAATAATGAGATCTAAAATATAATCTTCTGGAAATGTGTCATTTTCTGCCCCTGACCCTAAAATAGAAAATCAGCAGAAGAAAAAATTCCCCTTCAACTTTTTGCCTTGTACTCAGATATGATACCAAATAGTCTACAGTTATAATAAATACAGCAGACATGAGAAAGAACCTAGGTACATACAATGGCAGTCACATTCTTCTAGATTTCTAAGAGGTAAAGAAAAGTAACTCCCAGCTTCTTTAAGGCACTATTGCCATATTGTCTATTGCCAATAGCTGGGCAGGCATGCTAACATGAACATCCCAGAGACTTCTGCAGTGTGATCTTAGAAGATATGCAACACGTGTCACTGTCTCTGAGGGTCAATAAAGGCAAACAAGGGCAAGATGGCTCAGTGGGTAAGAGTAATTGCCATGTAAGCCTAATGACCTAAGCTGAATATAAGGAACCCAAGGTGGAAGGAAAGAAAAACCCAAGTCTCAAAAGTTCTCGTTACCTTTATACATGCACCAAGTCATGAGTGTACTCACTCACTCTCACTCTCTCTCTCTCTCTCTCTCTCTCTCTCTCTCTCTCTATATATATATATATATATATATATATATATATATATATATACACACACACATATGTGTGTGGTGTGTGTGTGTGTGTGTGTGTGTGTATTATAATGAAGTAGAAATTTCTTGTTTCTTTGGAAAGTTATGTCAAATGATGGTTTGCTGGAGCACACAGGTAAAGGATTTTTTTGTTAAACCAAACACATGAAAGACTGCTTTCCTGAAGCAGACTCAGGTGAAAGGGTGTTTGGATACAGTAAACATGTGAAAGGACTCTTGATGAAGGAGTATAAATATGATCCCATAGACAGTGAGAGATGAGCACTAAGCCTTGGTTTGATTTGCCTCACTATTTTTTGCTAAAGACACACATGTATTGGTTCACCTTACATAGTGTTGTTGAGCTCAACTTGTGATAACACTGCAATTGAGAGAAACTTGCCCAAAAACTGTTAGTGAAGTTCAGGAGCAGCTTACTGCTTCTGCAGCCTCACCTTAGACTGGTTGGCCAGCCTGGTAGTTTCTTCAGGATTGAACTACAGCTGTCTGCTTGCTGAGAGGACTGGACTGTAGCTGCTGGTTCATGCCTGGTATCTGCCTGCCTAGAGGACTGGTCTTCAGCTGCTGGGTCATATTTGGTGTTTGCTACAGGACTGAACTGCCGCCCAAGAAGATAGAGTTCCCAAAGAACTATTGCTGGACAGGTCCACTTTCCCCATATCCTAATAACTTTGCTCTTCCACTATCTCTGCTGGATGATGGGCTAGAGGAGAGATTGAATTCTTATTAAAAGTAGGTTGCAAAAAATTTATGCCTAAAATATAATATAATATATAATATAAATAAATTTTTTGAATGTGGGGACATGAAAAGAGGTAGAGGGAATCTCCAACTGCATACAACTCCAGCTCTGATATGAAGACCCAGCCCTTTACTCTGAGAGTGACTACTGAACGTTCACAACAGCTTTCAATGAAACAAAATACCCATGTTTTATAATCATTTTGAGAATTGTTATAGCTGCATAGGCTTCTGCTTTCAGTAAAAGATGCCACAAATAAGATGCTGCAGGGGAATTCAATAGACAAATTAGTTCCCTAGAGACACCTTTTGTAAAGACACAAGCCATCCTTCTTTTATATAAAACTATGGATTTTTCACACATAGGTTCTCTTAGAATAGAGTGAGTTCATCATCTCCCTAACTCAGAGCCTTGAAATTGCCCTCTAGACCAACCAGGATCTTATTTCTCTCATGTTTATCCATTGAATTGTCTTCTGATTTTCAAGCAAACTAAACAATAGAGATTACCACTTAAGATCCATGTCAACTCTTATTTAGAGACTAGGACACAGAGTTATCAGTTTAGCAACATGGGGAAGAGGTTTTACTGCTCCTTATGGTGTGGGGTTACCTAAACTGGTCACTGGGTCTGATTTCTCTCTAGTTTGAGGACACAGTCCTTGCCAGTACTGTTTGTTAACAACTCCAGGGAGTTGGATCTTTGCAAATGTTTTCTTAATCAGCAGTGCAGTAATTATCATTGTAAGCATTTCCAGGATGATAAAAGAGTTCAAAAGACAAGTTTTTTTAACATTCAGAATTTTCTTATCAGGATCTATGTGAGCAGAGTACACCTGGCAGCTGAAAGCTCAGTACAAAAATCCCAACAAAGGAGGAAAATGGGAACAAACTACATTCTCTATACTTACATTCTTGTGTCACTTGCTTTAGCACTTGTATCCTTGCCTTAGCTAGATGGAACATTTGAGTATATATGTATGCATACTAAGACCATTTCATATCTTCTTAGCCCATTTTTATTCCAGCCATTGCTATAACAACTGGTTTCACATATGTTATTAAATGGCACCTTGATTTAGTTCACTATAATTCTGTCTCTCCAAACTAGGATCATTCTGGTGTTACAATTTGGTGTACCATCAAGATTTATGTGGTGGGTAAAGCCAGAAAAAGGAAATTAATATCCTGATATCCCATGATCAGTTGGAAATTTGGTTTGGTAAATTCATATCTGGTCCCCAATACATACATACATACATACATACACACACACACACAAATGCACACACACATGTATGTATATATATATGTATGTATATATGTATATACATATATACATATATACATATATACATATATACATATATACATATATACATATATACATATGTATATATATACACATATATATAATGAATGATACCTTATCAATAAGTGGGCAACCTCTGTTTAGAACTGTTGATCCCCACCAAGCATTACAGACTATTGTTAAGGATCTTGATTGCTGTCCAGAATTTGGTCAAATGATGCTATTGCTAAAGACACCACACACTTAAAGTCACAGGACATGAAGTAATTGTAGGAGGAGCTAAGGTGGGAGGAGTAAAGAGAGAAAGAGAAGGAGGAAGGAGAAGAAAAGGAAAGGGAAGAGGAGGAGCTAGGAGAGAGAGGAAAATGAGAGAGGTGAACATGGAGGCAGATGATCACGTGTCTCTGCCAGTAAAAGGTAATTAGTATATCTACGTTGGGTATTGGGCTACACTTCTGATTGTATGGGCATCTTGTTATTGATCATTACCAAATATATAAAGCCTTTGGATAAGCTAAGAAGAAAAGGAATAGATTTACCTTACCCATTTATGAATTCTGTGAGTGATAATAATGGATGGCCAGATAAAATATGCCCACAGGTGAAATAGTAGCATGGATGTTACAGAAGTAACCAACTACTTTATGATTGTCTTTATTCCACAAGGCAGAGTCACTCCTGGTAAGACTAACTAGGCCAAAACCAACCAACCAAACAAACAAACAAACAAAAAACTGAGACCAATAACTGTTTAACATGTATAAAGAGACTTAGAATCCTCAGCTCTAAATGAGATACCTATATCTTACTTCCTCCCAAAATATATGGATCACTGTAGAAGAGAGATTGTAAGCTCCAAAGGGAGTAGATGTGTGTAGCAAAACAGTATTTGTTGGCCTTTACAGAGCAGTTGAATATATGAACTCACAGCAGCTATGACTTAATCCATAAGAATTGAACAAATTTAAGCCAACCAAAGCTCAGTATGGATGGAAGAGTATCTCACAAATTCCCATCCCAGCTAAGAAGCATTTGGCAGCTATTGGCTGCTAAAGAAGGGAATGCCAGTTTTCTTCAGGGATGTGGTCCTTGGGTGGCTATCCATGCTTGATAGCTACATCCAAGTAGACAGCACCAGATGAGTGTTCAAAACAGCACATGAAGTCAGGAGAGAAACCAATAGAAGGGTAGAAAAAGAATTGGGGGAAGTTAATGGGGGAATGAATTTGATAAAAAAAAAAAAACCCACATTATATGCATATATCTTAAACAATAAAAATAGAGAAAAGGCAGAAAAGGCAAGCCCCCCCATAAATGCCACAAAATTACAGTCCCCTCTTAGAGTTCTTAATCTAATTAATTCAAGAATTTAAGAACTGATTCAAACAGAACCAGGAGGAGGAAGATGAGAGAGAGAGAGAGAGAGAGAGAGAGAGAGAGAGAGAGAGAGAGAGAATATCATGCCATTTGAGTGAAGCTTCTATGAAGTTCAACCACATGGCAGAAAAACAGCCATGAGGCAGGGAGGAAAACTTTAGGGAAAGATGGGAATGCACAAAGTACCACAAAATTTATATTCAGACTCTGGCCAACATTCTAAAAAAAAAAAAAAAAAAAAAATTCAGATAAGACGAAAAGGGGAAAATTATGACCCAGAAAGGACAAAAGACCCAACAGAAATTTATGGTAGCTCTGGACCAACTGCATAAAAGGTAGGAATTCTGAGAAGGAAAAGTTCATTATTTCATTAAAGGGATAATTACTCCTCCTATCTCTTTAGCATGGCTTAAAGTAGATCCACCTTCCTATGGTGTGGTTCCCTTAGCCAGATGATTGACTGGCCAAACTAAAACAACACAAACAAACAAACAAACAAAATGTCTTATGTTTTGGATAGCTTAGAATATTATGTCTCCACACAGGTTAGAGAAATAGTTTTCTATAGGCTTCTGCAGAATCCTGCTCAAGACTATTGTAAAAGTTTGGATATAGTTTAAATATGCCTCCCAAAGATTCATGTATTAAAAGTATGACTCTCCTTGCACAGGTCTGCACCAGGTTCTTTGGGCATATATTCTGGTGTCCATTTTGGTGTTTTTCAGTTTCAATTCCAGTATGGCATTCCTGAGTGTGAAAATAGTGAGTCTGATTCTCTTGCCTTTTGGGGGGGGGGGGGGTTCTTTTACTTCTGTTTCCAGTTGCCTTGTCCAACTTCGATATGATGGTTTTTGTCTTATTATTTTATGTTGTTATGTTTTGTTGTTATCTCTTAGAAGCCTGATGACAGACAGAAAAGTAGTAGATCCAGGGACAAGCAGAGGTGGGGAGGAACTGGGAGGAGGACAGGAACCCATTATCAGGCTATATTATATGAGAAAAAAATCCATGTTCAATAAAAGAGAAAAAGAATAAAGAGAATAAACACATACAAAAAAGAAATATGGCCCTCAGTATGACAATCTGAATGATGGTAGGACCTTCAATAAGTGGGGTTTAGTGGGAGATATTTTAAGTCATTAGGGATATTGGCATCCAAAGAGATTGATATAGTTCTTTCTAAACACTATTAGTTTCTGTGAGATTGGGTTGTTTTAAGATATCTATCAGTCTAGTGGAGTGTTATCAATTTTCTTAATGCCCCCCCCCCAAATGCTAAGACTGGGAGGGCAAGTCTTCCTAGCATCTTTCATCTAAGCTGTCATAAAAGAGGCTAAACAACATGTATGGTTACCTTAAAACATATCCACTAATTATTTGATGGTAGGTACTCTCATTTGCAGCTCCTCCTTCCTTTTCTACCTGAGAAGATAGCATACCTGTAGAATACAGCAGAAATTAAATGCAGCTTCCAGGCTAATGTAAACAATTCTATGAAGCATACACCTTGTATATATACAAGATCTCATACTTCTGGACTTTTAAGCAATATAAGAAATCTGACTGTTTTGAGGCCATTATACTAGAAAGACCACGAATAGGTAGTCTGATCTGTATTTCCAATAGTGTCCAGCCTTTCAGCTTTCTGATCATGATGCTATTCATCAATAAGTTCTAAATGTTCCCTTTGCCATGTACAAACCTACTGTCAAATGTGATAGTATTAAAATATGAGGCCTTTGTAGGTATTTGGACTATGAAGGAAGAGCCTTCATGACTATGATTACTGCCTTTATAAAAAGACATCCCAGAAAACTAGCTAGTCCCTTCTGCCATGTGTGGAACCAGTAAGGAGGTACTATGAATGAGTCAGAAAGACAGTACCTTCCAAGTATCAAGTTTGTCAGTACCCTTGACCTTGGAACTTGTAGCCTCTAGAACTGTCAGAAATCAACTGTTGTTTATAAGTACCTAATTGATGACATTTTGTGATAGCAACCCATTCACTAACCAAACATCAGCAAGTGACCTCATACACTACATAGAAGAAAAGGAGCGCACAGTACCTACATTCCATACCCACAAAACCATGAAATACATAACGGTTTCCTTTTAAACTACTATATTTGGAAATCTTTTACTCAGCAGCAAGAGATAAAACACCCTGGGAAAAGTAGGTCTAGCATGTTTATAGGGTGACACTCTTTCCCTTGAGATTAGGGAACTGAGCAATTCCCCTGGATAGAACTCTTTAAGGAGATAGAGATACCTCAACTCTGACTTTATATGATCGCTTGAGTCTACTGTGCTGTATATCCCGTGTCAAGTGTCTGATCTAAGTGATTAAACATTGAAACCCCTTACAGGTGCTACCTCATTCCTCATTTAAATAAAGCTTCAAGCCCCGACATCAAAGTGACATCACTGTGCCTTCATTTCTGCCCTCTTACAAATCTGTGTCTACCATAAAAGGATTGAGAGCATTTGAGGTAGTGTCTAAAGCATTATACTATCACATGAATAATACTTAATGTGTTCTAATGTTAGGGTGTACACAAGAAGAGGAAAAAGCTGTCTAAAGGCCATCATAGGATAAAAATACAATAATTGGGTGCTTGCAGGGATTCTGACACATAAAAATGGTTTCTAAGGCCTTTTATGCTTCTGTTTATTACACTTAACAGGAATATTTTACACTTGTATGATGCCTGGAAGTCTAAAGAGTACCTTTATATATATTATCTCATATTCCCCAATCCTTGCATGTGTGATCTCATCTATACTCATGACCCTATAGAAATAACTCCCAAATTATCCAACTAATCTCCCAATCTCCCTTCTCCTTCTCTACTCTCCCCTCTCTTTTTATATCTCTAGTTACCTCCTAAAACCATTCTACCTAACTGAAAACAAATCCCGAGACTATTTTCTAAACACACACCCCTCCCTCTTCCACCTGTGTTTCCACCTCAATGCCCCACCAACTAAAAAGTCTGAAGTCATCACTTTCACTTCAAAGCCATGATGTCTCTCAGATTTCTACCCTTCTGTCTTTACCTCAGAAAGCCACTCCAAGTTCAAACTCTTCTCACCTTTCTAAATTAGGGTTAGAATCAGTTGAATCTGGCCTGCCAGTTGGTTTTGATGAATAAAATTTATTGTAACATGTCTATATCTTTTTGTGTACGATTGACTGCGGCCGATTTCACACAATGCCAGCAGAGCTGTCTAATTGCAACAGAGACCTTACAGTCCCATAAACCCTCACATTTTGACCTTTCCAGAAGTTTTTTCAATCCTAGATAAGTCTGCAAAACTAAAGGCATCTTTCAATTTTTAATCTACTTAGAGGTATTCTTTGTTAACACATCAAATTTCCCAATTCTTCCTTTGTTGTGCCCAAGTAGACTGTACAAAGTTTACAGTGTTGATGTGTCACACTCTGTTATTTAAAACTCACTTCCTATAAAGTGAGAGCTTCTTCCCCAGATACCTTGTGCAATTCAATACAGGGCATGAGAGACTCACTCCTCCAACCTAAACCATGCCTCCCAGCTACCTATGATGGGAGTTGTAGCAACTGGATACCCCGAATTTTGCCCTGCAGTTTCTTTATTGCTGTTGGATTTCTATTATTTCTTTTGTATTCTTTGACATTCTGAAGTCTTTTTTTGGTACAGTACTAACTCAATTAAATTTGAAGGTCCTGGGATGAGCACAGATAACTTTTACTTCTCATATTTACTTCATTAGGAAATATTGAAAGTTAATACATGGTTTCAAAATAGTTGGTGGAAAAGAGAAACATTTTTGTTTTATTCTTAACTAAAATATAATTACAGCATTCCTCTCCCTCCAATGCCCTACCTTTATTCTCTTAAATTTATGATCTTCTTCTGTAACTCTTAATTTTACACATATAAATGAATAAATGTACAAATGCAATCTGCTGAGCCTGTTTATAGTTGCTCCAGCTCTTAAAATCTTTCTGCCCCCTCTTCCACCACGTACATTAAGCTATGGGTGCAGAAGTTGTAATTGTAAATGCATCAGCTGTGGCTGAGCACCTGCAGTCAAATCTCCTTGCATTTGGACCAGTTGTGGTTTTCTGTAATGGTCTCTAACTGCTGCAAAGAGAAGCTTCCTTAATGAGAAGTTTGAGCTACACTTATCTGTGGGTTTAAGGATAAACATCTAGAATGTGGGAATTGTACTGTAATGGTAGTTGGTTATTCTGCTCTAAACTCCCCAGCAGGTGCTCACACACTTCTCACTACTGCCCCAGTGTTGTGGATTCTCCAATGAAAGATACACATGTAGCCATATTTTTAATATGCCCTAAGCATCTCAATGGCTGGGCCATTCCCAAACTTCCACGTTGCTCACGCCTCCCCTCCAATACTCCTGAAATATTACTTACTAAAATCTATATTCTATCTTTGCTACCCCAGACCCAATCAGGGGAGGGGGCCCCTGGGGGTGCTCTTCCCAGGCTCTTATGGCTCTTACATGGATGAATGCTTTCTCCCCTGTAGCTTTCAAGCCTGATCCTCCTGCTTTCCTGGCACGGTGAATCTAAATCTTTCTTCTCATGGTTCCTTTGCCCAGAAAATCTAAAGTCCCACCTCTGTCTCCTTGCCCAACTACTGGACGTCTGTAACTTTATTTACCAATTAGAACCAGCTCGAGGCAGGGACCCGCACCGTCTCACAAGCAGATGTGTGAATTCCCATGTAATTTTGGAACCCAATTAACATAAGCAATAAACCAACTCCAGTACACTGTTTAGTAAAGTGATGGTTGTAGGCTCTCCTGTTACAAGCTTTATGATTTCACTAGTCCAAAGTAATTGGCTAAGTTTCTACTACCAGGCATAATTTTCCTCCTGGTAAGCAAGTCTTAAGTCCAGTTAGAGTTTTTGGTTACTACCAAGTTATGTGTGCCACTACTCAACCCTTAGGATTATTGCACCATGCTGGTTATTGTTGTGATTCATACGCATTGAAGCTGAGTAAGACTATTAGTTGCATGGCTCCCTTGGAAACTTGTATGGTACCTTCTGGTACTGTGAAAGCTAATCCTCAGGGTGGAAGCTTTTGGATCAAATTCAGATCCATTCCTCTGAATCCTGTATCCAATATTTATAATGTTGTCAGCAATAGGAACTTATCTTCAGCTCCTAGAAGGCAAAGAAGGGCAATAGCAATAACCTCTATTGTTTTGGGAGTCTCCTGGGCTCCCCTGGCCAACAACTTAAAAGGAGGTTGGTAAAAGTGAAAACAGCTTTTGTTTTTGTTTTCTGTTGCTATATAAATAACCATAAATTCAGTGGTTTAAACCAGTGCATACTCATTACCTCACAGATTTACACATTGGTGTAAAACTCTGGTACAATGTGGTGCATCTGGGTACAATGTGCCTGAATTGTCTATTCAGCATCTCACTGGGGGTGATAGCACTCTCAGTGGAGGTTATGGTTTTCATCTAAGCCTGAAGTCCTCTTATAGAATCATTTCTAGAATTCAGGGTTTTTTTGTAATTGTCAGACTGGTTCCAATTTTTCTAACAATTTAGGGGTGGCAGCTGCTCTCATCTTCTGGAAACTACCCAAAAGCAATTCTCCTGGGTATCTGCTTTCTTCTGAGTCAGCTAGAATGTGTTTCTCCAATATTCTCTTTTGCCATCAGCGAAAGAAAAGTCATTCTTTCTGAAGGTCTCACATGAAGTATCTCCCACTTCTCTATTCTTCTAGTCAACTGATTTGAAACCTTAATTGCACCTGCAAAATCCCTTCACAGCATCACCTAGATTGGCATTTGAGTAAACTCTGGGGAGAAAGTAAATGAGCATCTTAAAATTCTATCTAATACCAAATAGCTAATTTAATGAACTACTGGATTCCAACTACATTTTTAAAAGCTTATTCATTCATCTAGATATTTAAGTAGAATCAATTTATGAGGCAACTTTGAAAATTTATAAAAATTTCCAAATCTCTCTTTTCAGATGATCAAGGTTTAAAGAGGCCTTGTGGTTTTATTCATGGGTTATCATGCAGTCACCAGATAGTCATGTCCCTTTATGAGAACTAATCTTGCAAAGATAAGAAAGCAAAAAGACATCTGGCTTTATTGTAGGAAGATAGTCTCAATATTGTCCATGCCATTTAATTTTATCTTTAACTTCTTTTTGTCCTAGTTTAAAAGTGCTTAATGAAATGGAGGAATAGAGATCTGGAAAACTAATATAATTTCCTCTGCTTACTATAAATGTTTAATATATTTTTAAACAAGAAACATTTGCAATTTCACTATTTATATAGTTTTCTTTATTATTGGTTAAATGTACTGTTAGGAGTTTTCTTAATTTTTTTAATCTTTGATCTGAAATATATAAACCTCTCCCACTGTGCTCACTAATTTTATGTCAACTTGACACAGCTATGGTCATCTGAGAGAAAGGAACCTTGATTGAGAAAATGTTTGGGCTATAGGCAAGCCTGTAGGGAATTTTTTAAATTAGTGATTGATGGGGGAGTCCCCAGCCAATTGTGAGTGGTGACATTCCTGGGCTGGTGGTCCTGGGTTCTATAAAAAAGCAGGCTGTGCAAGCTAGGGAGGGGAAGCAAGCCACAAAGCAGCACTCCTGCATGGCCTCTGCATCAGCTTCTGCTTCCAGGTACCTCACCTGTTTGAGTTCCTGTCCTGACTTCCTCTGATGATGACTAGTAATATGGAAATAAATGCAAGCCAAATAAACCCTTTCCTCCCCAGATTGCTTTGGTCGTGGCGTTTCATGACAGCAATAGTAACCCTAACCAGGACACACACTTCTTTCCTATTTTCCCCCTCATAAAAAAATCCTATTTTGAAAAGTATCATATGACCATGCAAAATGTGCTTTTCCAGTACTTACAGATTCTAGTGTTGTCATGTTTCTATTATGATCTAATATTTCTTAGACACAAACATTAAACTTAAACTTGTTATGCTTACTACTCTTATGCAACTATTTAGTTAAAACTAATTTATAAATTTTTTTTGTCTTTTTTATTGGATATTTTATTTACATTTCAGATGCCATCCCTTTTCCCCATATCGCCCCCTATCCCATAGCCCCTTCTCCTTTTTGCTTTTATACAATTTTTTTAATGTCAACCAAAGGCTTTATAAGTTTGGTAATGCTCAATACAAATCAGAAGTGTAACCTAATACCCAACCTAGATATATCAACTATCGTTGACTGGCAGAGACATGTGAACATCTGCCTCCATGTCTGGCCCCCCTCTCTCTTTCTCTCTCATCACCTAGCTCCTCCTCTCCTTTTCCTCCTCCTCTCCTTATTCCTCCTCTCCTTACTCCTCCCACCTTAGCTCCTCCTACATATCACCCTTCCTGTTAAAATAAAGCTTTTCTCTCAAAATACAGTTAGAGCATAACTATACCAATTTATGTCAGTAAGGTGCAAGATAGACCTAATACCCAGTCCATCATTTTGTTGACTAAACAGAACCTCTGTCATCTCTCCTAACTGAAAAACATGGTTCTGAACCTGGCTTTTTTTTCTTGGCTTTAGAATGAATGTCAGCTGAAAACCATCCTCCCAAATCTTTTCTCTCAAAGTAAATAGCAAAGACTGGCTATGAGACTATAAGTTTTCAACCCCATCAGAAATCCAGAATGACTGAGTTAGCTGAAATTATGGGAAGCACAGAGCATAGCTTCTAAAACATAGCCAATTTATAGAGACTGCTGGACACCTGGACAGTCCTTATACTACAGAACGTTGGAGTATCAGATCTTCAGCCTTCTGGCCCAGGATCATCTGACAGACCTAGTGATGCAGAATTATTAAGGGCTGATTACTCTGTATTGGCAGATATAATAAGTCTACTATTCTGCAAGTGTGTCCTTTTCTGGACAGTGATTTGTCTGTAGAGGGAAAGAGGCAATTCTTGCCTAGTGGCTGTCTCACCACAATTGGAATAACTCCAAAGATGCTCAATATCTTCTTAGAATCCAAGACAGGAAGCTGTCAGGAGCAGACAGGTCTCTAATAAAAATGAACATTAATACAGAAATGTTTGTAGCATCAATTCTGTGGATTTCTGATGTTTTGAAAACCAACTATTTATGTAAGGCAATCTGGACTGTTGTCTGTTAACTCCTCTCAGCTATTTCTAAATAAAATATAGAAAACACCCTAACAATAAACTCAAAGCCATGAATTTGCTATAGTCCCTTAACTCACAGGCTAACTATCTCAAATCAGTTAAAAAAAAGTTAAAGAAGGACTGGGTCTAAGCCTTGTATTCCTAAATGTGTTATACAGGAGCAATGCCTATGATAGTAACAATATTCATCTCACGTTTATATTAATAAGAAACTTGTACCAATGAAAACCTTAAATTTGAAATCAAAGTAAATTTTGTATCATTTAAGAAATTATAACTTCATCTTAATAACAATTATACATATTTCTACCAGTAGGTTATGGCTATGCAATAAATCCTAGCCAACCCTCCCTGTTCCACCCAAACCACTACTTTTCCCTAGAAAGACAGCCCAATATTAACCACCTCAGTCCCCAAGCCCAGAGAATAGGGACGCCGACTCTTCATTAACTTCTTCAAGCTGATTGGGGTGTTGAGATATTAGAAGAGGGGCAGGGGGAAGAGTAAATTGATAAGCCTCTGACACTGTGTCTTCACTGCATCCAGCTTGAATTCCAGGACATCAGAGGTTCGAGCAGGTCTGCTCAGCTTGCCTGATGAGTAGATACACCAAGGCTATGTATTCTGCAATATATAATTCTCAAAAAAAAAAATTTAGTATCAAGATAATTGTTTGAATTCTGGAATCTAGTCTTCTGGCGGCCTGCCTCTGTCATGTCTAATCCATATAATTCTGGGAGCTTCTAGGAGGGTATGCTCCCAGCATCCTCCCATTTTTGCCTTCCTGCTCTCAAATTTCCCAACATCAGGAAATCCAAACTTTCTAGCACCTAGGCCCTCCACTTTCACTGATGCCTAACCCCTTACCCCATTCCCCCCTCCAATTACTATGAGGGTGTGCTCCCACCATCCTCTCATTCCCGCCTCTCTGCTCTTGCAATTCCCCAACACTAGGGAATCCAAACTTTCAGGTACCAAGGCTGTCCACTTCCACTGATGCCTGGCAAGGCCACCCTCAACTACCTATACAGGTGGAGCCATGAGTACCCCCTCCCCTTTGTGTTCTCAGGCTGGAGATTTTAGAATGTCTACTCCAGCTTGTTTCTTAGGACCATTTGTTTAAAAAATTGTTTTCCAGCCTTTTACTCTAAGGTAGAGTCTGTCTTTGCACTGCGGTGGGTTTCCTGTATGCAGCAAAATGCTGGGTCCCATTTATGTATCCAGTACATTAGCCTATGTCTTTTAACTAGGGAACTGAGTCCATTGATGTTAAGAGATATTAAGGAACAGTGATTGTTGCCTCCTGTTATTTTTGTTATTAGAGGTGACGTTATCTTTGTGTGTCTATCTTCTTTTGGATTTGTTGGAAGAGGGTTACTTTCTTGCTCTTTCTAGGGTATAATTTCCCTCCTTGTATTGGAGCTTTTCTGCTATTATCCTTTGTAATGCTGGGTTTGTGGAAAGATATTGTGTAAATTTGGTTTTGTCATGGAATATCTTGATTTCTCCATCTATGGTAATTGAGAGTTTTCCTGGGCATAGTAGCCTGGGTTGGCATTTGTGTTCTCTTGGGGTCTGTATGACATCTGTCCAGCATCTTCTAGCTTTTATAGTATCTGGTGAGAAGTCTGGTGTAATTCTTATAGGTCTGCCTTTATATGTTACTTGGCCTTTCTCCCTTACTGCATTTAATATTCTTTCTTTGTTTTGTGCACTTGGTGTTTTGATTGTTATGTGACGGGAGGTATTTCTTTTCTGGTCTAGTCTATTTGGCGTTCTATAGGCTTCTTGTATGTTTATGGGCATCTCTTTCTTTAGGTTAGAGAAGTTTTCTTCTATAATTTTGTTGAAGATATTTATTGGCCCTTTAAGTTGGGAATCTTCACTCTCATCTATACCTATTATCCTTAGGTTTGGTCTCCTCATTGTGTCCTGGATTTCCTGGATATTTTGTGCTAAGAACTTTTTGCATTTTGCATTTTCTTTGACAGTTGTGTTGATATTTTCTATGGTGTCTTCTGCACATGAGATTCTCTCTTCTATCTCTTGTATTCTGTTGGTGATGCTTGTGTCTATGACTTCTGATTTATTTCCTAGGTTTTCTATCTCCAGCGTAGTCTCCCTTTGTGATTTCTTGATTGTTTCTACTTCCATTTTTATGTCCTGGATTTGTTCAACTCCTTCACCTGTTTGGTTGTGTTCTCTTGTAATTCTTTAAGGGATTTTTGTGTTTCCTCTTTAAGGGCTTCTACCTGTTTACCTGTGTTCTCCTCAAATTCTTTGAGAATGTTATTTATGTCCTTCTTAAAGTCCTCTATCATCATCATTAGAAGTGATTTTAAATCTGAATCTTGCTTTCCTGGTGATATGGGGAATTCAGGACTTTCCCAGAGAGAAAGGATAGAAGCCTGAGATAGACTCCTAACTAGGGAGGGAGCTCGTAAGATATCAGGAAGCTACTGCAATGGAACACAATAAGGTAAAATGGGAGACAAAGGGAGTCAACTAGGAGTCTGCTTTTAGTGTCTTTTAGCTCACAGTAAACACTAGTAAGATGAGAAGTCATTAGAAGATTCTGAGTAGAAGATAGTCAGAGGTGGCCAGTTTTTAATGACCGGCTATAGCCAGTTTGTAGTGAAGAGGCAACAGTGAAAGAGAAGAAGTGGTAAAGAAACCCAATTCCAGGCAATCTGATGGGGCCTTGGAACAGGAGTTGGTACTGAAGGTCATAAGATTGTTTGGATGTTGAATGTATTCTGAAACTAACAATAAGAGGGTTTTCTGCCAGTATTAAAGAGAGTAGAATTGGATTTCCTCTGAAGGTTGAGACATGGACAACTGGGGGAAAGGTTCTGCCATTCACTAGGGTGGGAAGTGAGGAAGGGACTGGCTTGGGTGGAAACAAGCAAAAGATCCAGTGTTAGACTCGATAAATTTGAAATGCTTGTAGGGCATGCAATATCTAAACAGAATAAGAAATAGAAAAAGATTGAAAAAATGCTGGCATGTAGAGAGCACTCAGGTTGTTTTTATCTAAGTGGAAGGAGGGAAAGGGAAATGGAGGAGAGGGAGAGGGATGGAGAGAGAGAGAATTTGGGAGAAATTTCCAGTATTAAACACTACTTTCAAATGAGATTATTTAGAAATTCATAAAAATAAGTCCCAGCAATCAGCTCTAAAGTTCTCTAAAAATTAGAGTTTGGAAAACTAATGATTTGAAGAGGCAGTCAACGAAATGAGAAGGAAACCAGAAATGGTGCTCTCCTCACAGTCAAGTGAGAGAAATCTACTAAAGAACACATGGTTACTTATGGCCAACGTTACAGACAAATAAGATCACATGGAGTCGTTAAAGGCCTTCCAAGTCCAGTATCTGTGAAGTCCTAGGAGTTATAGGAGACCTTGTAAGATAATGAGAGAATAGAAGTTAGGAGGTACAGGGAACTCAGTGAGTTTATCTCAAAGTGAGGCAGAAAGCAGGTAGAAACATGAAAGCAAATTGGGTTAATGGGAAATAATTTTTCTATTAAGGAGTTCTAGTTTTATTACTATATTATATAATTGGAGGGGCTGTGCATGTGTGAGTTCAGGTGCTTGAAGAGTCCATAAGAAGGTGTCAGATGCCCTGGAGCTGGAATTACAGGCAGCTGGGAGCCATCAGATGTGGGGTGTTAGGAACTGAACCAAGGTCCTCTAGAAAAACATCGAGAGTTCTTCCATGCTGAACCACCTCTCTTGTCCCAAGGGAGTAAGTGTACTTTTGACTAAGTTGTTGTGATGGAGGTAGAGGACGTGAAGAAACTGAAGGTTTAAGCAATAGAAAAATTGTTAATAGTACACTATGGAGTCTAATCAAGGCTTACTAGGAGAAAAGGGAGTGTGGTAAATTATGGTTCTAGATGGGTTACAAAAGATGGGTTGGAGTGGGAATATTTGAAAAATGAGCTGAAAATACAGAGGGTCATGCTCAGAAAGCTATGAAGCCAGATGTGATGGTACACACCTGAAACCCATCACTTGGGAAGCTAAGGCAGAGGATCTCAAGGTCCAGGTAGCCTGGGTTACTGAATGAGACCCTATTTCAAAACAAAACACAACGTGAGATGCTAAGAGTTACAAAAGATGAAGCCATTAAATCTAACAATGGCAACTGGTGGCTGAGATGGACTCCAAAGCATCATGTACAGGATTCCAGCCCTGATGAGAAGCTACTTATATTTTCCCTAGTCTGACCCAGATATAGACTATACATTATATAGATCTAGTCTTATTTCATGGAATGTAGGCTAATTTTACACTGAACCTGGTCTTCATCATTCTAGCAATGGGGAAAGAGATTGCTTTTTTTTTTAATTTATTTTTTTATTGGATATTTTATTTACATTTCAGATGCCATCCCCTTTCCCCATTTCCCCTCCCTAGAAAACCCCTATCCCATACCCCCTTCTTCTTTTTGCTTTTATACAATTTTTTAATGTCAACCAAAGGCTTTATAAGTTTGGTGATGTTCAATATCAATCAGAAGTGTAACCTAATACCCAATCTAGACATATCAACTATCTTTGACTGGTGGAGACATGTGAATATCCGCCTCCATGTCTGGCCCCCCTCTCTGGGAAAGATTTCTTAAAGTCTCCAGTAAGAGCCCACATTCCCTGACTTTCAGTAACATGGATAAATTTTTCATGTTAAACTTGCAAATGGAAATCAATAGCTATATTCCACTCCCCTAAAACCAGGTGATAATGTTCTCTTAAATTTCTACATGTTTATTCCTGATCCTCACCTGTTAGAATAACCTCTGAGATAAAATATGACAATAGAAGGATCGTCTCTTCATGTCTGTGCCTAAGAAACTAAATAATGACACCCCACAAAGCCTGGAATACAAGAGTACACACCTACAAATATATTTTACGTATTTCAATACATATTAATTTTAAAATAATGAATTAATTACCTTACATAATTATTTGACATACTGTCTCCATGTGCTACCAATATACATTGGCCTTTTGCCTCTGTGTACAGGCTTCATTCATTATTATGAAAAATATACTACTACATAAGTTCATTTGCCAGATAACTAAAACATAATAGATCCTTGAGAAATAAGGATATTTATTTAGAATGTCCTTTAAATATTGCAATACTCGTTCCTCTTTATCTTCTAAAAGGAAAACCTAACAGAATTCAACCTGTTCGATTTTGACAAGATTGAGAGCTACCTTGAAACATCACTGATTACACAAAAACAACAGAACATAACAAAATCTTTCTTACTAAATGATGTATTAGTCTTTTTTTTTTCCATTACTGTAACAATATACCTACGGCAATCAACTTAAAAAGAGAAAATGCCTACTTTGGCTCATGATTCCAAACGTTTTATGCTAAGGTGACTTAGCCCAATTGTTTTGGACCTATGTATGAGAAGGCAGAGAATCACCAGCAAGAGCATGTTATGGAACAAAGCTGGTTCCTTCATGGTTGTCAGAAAGCAATAAAAGATTGAGGAAGGGGACAAGAACTTAAAAGGCCATGCCCCAGTTACCTAACTTAGTTCCTCTAGGCTTCACATGGTTATGGCTTTGCCACCTTCAAACTGTACCAAAAACCATCTTCAGGTTAGAGGATGACTAGCGAGAGTCAGTTTTATCCTTTCACCATGAGAGACAGAGGGATTTAACTCAAGTCATCAGGCTCAGCTGCAGATGCCTTTACCTACTGAGCCATCTCACCAGCCCCACTTCTAAATCATCTGTGTGTAAGAAAACTACATAACCAGGTATGCTAAAACTAAACCGGGCTTGACTGTTCTGTCTTTGTGAAAAGTATTTTAACCATGTAGGACCTTATTTAATACAATTCCAACAGAAAAGCTGAACTGTTTAAGAAAAATTTTATGTGAATTCTCTCATGTATACATTTTATATTTTGTAGTTTCATAAAATTATGCATATACATATATATGACATGAATGCAAAACTATTCTAGGTTAACAAAGAGCACTGATAGAAAGAAAAGAGGGTGGGAAAGAGGAAACTAGAGGGGTAGAAGGGATTTTACTTTAAATATCTTACAGACATGGATGAAAATGTCCTCATGAAGCCTGGGACTATCAGCAATTCATGTATGGCAATCAAAATAGTATTCAAAAGAAAGGAATTTCTCCTATATTATACTGTATCATGTTTATTGCAAATAGAGTCAAATATTATATTTAACTCATAGAAAATATATCCATAGATGGTTATCTGATAAGTAACAATATTATCTTACATAGACATACATATGTCAGTATAAGAACACTTAATTTACTAAAATAATTCTTGTTTAATTGATATCACAAAATCTATACCTTAATACTAAAGATATTTCCAGATTTTTATTTTTGCCTTGGTAATGCAAGCATGAAATTCCTGAGTGAATCTCCACATCTGTGTTTAGAGACATAAGGTATTCCTAAACATCAATTACCTCAACTCTTTAACTTTGGAAGTTGGAAATTTCAAACTCCAAGCAATTGGAATGTTTTGGGTCATAGAACTGTGTTACAAATAGGTCTGATGTCCAAAGATTTTAGGTCAACTTCCACATTCTTTTCATTGTTTATGAAATTTCCATCTCCCGAACTACATAAAGAACAATAATTCTCAAACTTAATGAAGATGTAGCTCAGTTGATACAGTGGGAATCCAGCATGAAGGGGGTCCTTGATTCAATCCTCAGCACCACAGGAAACTGTGAGTGGTTCTACATTCCTATAATACCAACACTGGAGAAGTAGAGGCAGGTAAGTGAGAAGCCCAAGGTTATCCTCTGCCACATAGGAAATTTGAGGCCAGCATGGGATAGAAGAGCCTGTTCTAGAAAAACTTCAGATTGTAATACATGAGAATCATGTGGAAGGACTATTGAGCAGACAAGACTGTGGGTCTCAGTCTTGAGCCTCTAATTCCATTAGGTCTTAGCCCAGGCATTTGCATTTGCAGGCGACTGTGCTGCTGGGTCAGGGACCACACTGCAAGAATACTCTCCAAGCTGATGATGAGTTGCATCAAGTTTTAGTTTTATCCAAGAGGGTGGCAACTGGAATAAAAGTGAATTGTCAGCCAGGCATTTCCCCCTGGAATTATGAAGATGAAAAGAAAATACTAAGAGGTTCTTTACTGTTAAGACATCACATTTGAGGTGATCCCAACTGAGCAAAATGCTTCAAATGAGGAGATTTAATTATCCCAGTTAATATCTAATAAAAAATTCTTTTTTTCTTACTCAGAAGCTTGATAATTAAGCATGAGTCTCATTGGAGACAAACAAAAGAATTAAAGATACTGCTTGTTAATATTGATAAGCCTTTTGCCCTGTGGAAAATTTGAAGTAGGATTTCTGGATTATCTAAAGTAAGAAAATAGTTTGGTTATTTGGCTATTAAAAATAATGCTAAACCAGATAGGCACAGTGGATTATGCCTGTAACCACAGCACATGGGAGGCTGGGACAGGAGGATCACTATAATGGTGAGGGTAGCCTAAGCCATGGGTGAGTTCCATACTAGTCTGGGTTATGGAGTAAGACCCTAGAGGATTCATAAAAACAAGACAACACAACAATCCCAAATTATAAGGTTATGACCTCACTGAGTTGCAGGCACAACAGGTCTGGAATATAATTTTTTTGAAGCCCAAGAGTAAAAAATATCTTAGAGAGCATAACTTTATGTGTTTGGTTTTGACAATTATAATGTATAAATCTTGTAATCAATTTCTCCTTTCACTAAATCTTAATTTTGTTATACTGGGACTAGATAATCAGTTCTTAAACCTTAGAAGGTATTCAAATCACCCAGGATCATGCAGAGCCTGATTCAGTGAGTCTAGAGTAGATCCTAAGTGTCTATATTTCAACTAAGTTCCAAGATGAGGCCTACATTGCTGCCCCACAAACTCTCCATCAAGTAAAATGAGTCTTCACCATTCTGATATCACAGTTGACCAAGACTTGCCTTATGGCCACATTCCCTAAAGCCTATTTCTTTCTCTTTGCTTTCATGTGCTACATCTGAATATATGAATTTTATCCTGAATAAACAGAGTGAATGCCACTGAATTGCAAATGAGAAAATAACGCAAGGCTTCCTGGTTCCAATCAATGATTCCTCAGGGGTGCCATGACTTGCATCCCTCTGTGCTGCTGCTGCTGCTGCTGCTGCTGCTGCTGCTGCTGCTGCTGCTGCTGCTGCATCTGTATCTCCTTATTCTTATTTTCTTTTTGCAGCTCCAAACTTTGGTTCTAAGCAGCTATCTATCAGCCTGTATTAAGTCATCCCCATGTGATAACTTCCATTTCTACCTGAAGGTATTCTCAGCTTATTTGCTTTCAGACAATGGGTCTTTCGTGCATGAATTCCTTCTCTGTGTTCCCACACTCTTTGCCAAGGCGCTCATGGTTTTCTTTAACAAGGCAAATGTCTAGAGCCCCAGGTGCTTTTCTGATAGTGTAGCATGAATGTTAAATAATTTTGTTGTCAGCTCTAATACCTCTCCTGACCACCAAAGATCTCATCTTCTTCCTACCTTGATTCTTCAAGAATGGTTGCTGTTAACTCAATTGTTCATCCTCCTCACCTTCATCCATCCATTCCCCAAACATGACTTCTCTGAGAAACAAGCCATTATCATAGCCAGAAACAGAAATGATCACTATGAATGGGCACCAAACATATAAAAAGTACTTTATAAGCATTATCTCAGGTCTTCACAATGAGCTCACAAAACAAGAAGTGTTGTCGTTTATTACAAATAGGAAAGTTGAGTGTGAAAAGATTAACAGACTTACTCAGAATAACACAAATGAAAATGGCTGAGCTACCCAGCCTTAGAAATCAGAGAGCCCTGTCTGATTGAAAGACGTTGTACTACATTGCTTAAAGAATTCTGAACAATATTATTTCCAATCTAGAGCTAGAAAAGCCCATCTGGCCTTAAGTAGCTTGCTGTGATACAAAAGTCAGGATTATTAACCAAAAATCAGAAAAGATGGGGAAAATTGTTGCATGTGACTACAACACCATTAGAAATTTCCATATGGGAAAAATGCCATAAACAATTTTTTTAAAGAAACGGTAAGACTAGGAGAATGTATTTACAATAAATATACCTGTCAAATATTAATATTCACTATAAAGAACTCCTTCAAATTAATCAGAGGAAGACAAACAACCCAACAGGAAAAAAAAATAAGCAAAGGATGAAGAATAGTCACTCACTTGAAAATGAAGTATTCAAAATCAATAGTCATGTGAAAATATATTCATCCTTGCCAATAATCAGAGAAAAGTAATTTTATGAGATACCATTTTTCAGCCATAAGACTAGCAAGGTTAAAGTTAGACAGCATCAAATGCTGATTGGGTCATGATGAAACAAGTACTCTCATCCTCTGTTTGTGGGAGCATGTTGCTTCAGTCTCTTTAAATAACGCTCACTTTGCCAGGATCAAATGGAATTGAAAGGCAATGTGAAATTATACTGGGAAGCAGAAGTTCTACTTCCAGTCAATTCCCTTAAATAGACACCTATACACATCCATAAGAAGATGCATGAACAAGAATGCAGCAATGCTTAGAATATCAAACCACAGAGGTAGAAACCCCAAATGCCCACCACATCAGTAAAAATTGGTATGTACATATTATGTAAGTATCTAAAGTAATAATAAGAATAGTAATTTCTATATATATTCAACGGGAAAGAGATCTCAAAAATTCATTATTGACTGAAAAACTTAGAGAAATGATGTTCAAAAGAAAGATTCACTAAAATCAAATTAAAGTAAATCATAGACCTAAATATAAAATACAAAACCGTACAACTCTATTGCTGTGATAAAACATTATGACCAAGGCAATTTATAGAAGGAAGAATTTATTTGGGTTTATGGTTCCAGAGGTATAAGAGTCAACAACCATCACAGCAGGTAGGCAAAACAACTACAGCAACCAGCTAAGAGCCACACCTTCAACCACAAGTAGGAATTCAAGTCACAGAACTAGAAATGGTGCAAAGTCCACTCCAAGTGACATACTATCTCTAGTAATGCCACACCTACTAAACATCTCCAAACAGTGCCAAGAACTGGAGATCACATGTTCACATAGTGGAGACTATGGGAGACATCTCATTCAAACCACCACCCTTGGGTAAATTGGTATGGAAATAGCTTTAACCGGGTTTTAACTCAAATTTGAATTTGGGTTTTGCAAAAGATACTATGAAGAGAATATACAAAGAATTCTTAAAACTCCACAATAAGAAACTGAACAACTTCATTAAAAATGGGCATAAACATCAACACCTCCCCCATAGAAGACATACAAATGAAACAAGCATATGAAAAAAAATGCAATATCCTATGTGAATCGCTAAGACAATAAGATATCATCACTCACCTATTAGAATGGCTGAAATTCAACACACTCTACCAAATGCTGGATGAATACAGAACAACAGAGACTCTCATTCATTGCTGGCAGAAATGCAAACATGAACAGGCATTTTGGCAGTTTATTATACAATGAAACACCTTCCTATAACATGATCCAGAAATTACACAACTTGATATTTTTTCAAAAAAGTTGAGAACATGTCCATAAAAAAGACTGTATACAGATGTTTATAACAGCTCTATTCATAATTTTAGAACTTGGAAGCAAACAAGATGTTCTTCAGTAAAAAAAGTAAATAAAGCAAATATCCAATTGATGAAATGTTTATGCTAAAACAAGTGAGCCATTAAGCTATGAAAGGACATGGAAACTATTTCAGTGCATATTGCTAAGTAAATGAAGCCAATCTGACAAAGGTCCAATATTGTATGATTCCAAATATATGACATTGTTGAGAAGGCAAAACTATGAAGGCAATATTTAAAAAAAAATCAGGGGTTTCCAGAGATTGGGAAGCAGAGAAGAATAGACAAATCAGAGGAATTTTCTATTAAAAGCTACCCCTGTGATTAGATAGATAGATAGATAGATAGATAGATAGATAGATAGATATTTTATATAGATAAAACTGTGATGGTTGTATGTGTGTGTAATAGTATATGTGTCTGAGCCTATAGAACAGAGAGTGAACCTTAATGCAGATTGAAGACTCTTAATGTAATGTATCCAAGTAGAGTCATCAGTTATAACAAGTGTGCCTCTTTCAAATGGGATGATGATACTAGGAATGACTGTGCATCTCATGTAAGGGAACAATGAGAATATGGGAATTCTCCACTATGTTCAAGTTTGCTGTGAATCGAAAGCTGCTAACAATAAATATTTTAAATGCTTTCCATTTATAAGAATGGAAAGACATTGGGTGAAGGAAGAACTGACATGATCTGAGCTGTACTTTAGAAATACTACTTCACAGCATAGAGGCTGGGCTCTAAAGGGACAGGAGCAGCTAGAAGTCTCTGTGAGTAAAGATGATTTACTTTGGCAGGTGGTAGTGGAACACAGATGTAAATGAACTGGGAATCTGTGTGACAAAGTCAGTGGAATTGCGAATAGCATGTGCATAAAGAATTTTTTAAATGTCCTGGAAATATAATACCAGAACATAAAGTGGCAGCTATATCTCTAGGATGGGGCTACAGTATGAAAATAAGTCACTGGGGTACAAAATATAAGTGGAAAACAAAATATTCAGTTATCATGATAGATGATATTTTAATATATATTTTATGGAAAATAAGTTTCAATACAATATAGTCTGATCATGGTTTTCCCTCTCCCATCTCCTCCAAGATCCTTCTTACCTTTTCACCCACCCAAACTCCTTGTCCTTTGTTTCTCTCTTTAGAAAACAAGCAAACAAACCATAATTTTAAAAAAAACACAGAAAACATACACATAAGACCATAAAAACACAAAATCAGAAAGAATAATATGCAAGCAAAAGACCAATATGGTAAAACATGCTCAAACAAAACAGTACAAGACAAAAGTCTACAAGAATACTATTGAGTTAATCTTGTGTTGCCCATCTACTTACTGCTGGGCATGGGTACTACCCTTAAGTGTAGTTTATATATCCAGTGAGACTCCATTGAAGAAAACTAACTTTTCCTTTGTGAGCAGATGAAAATTGGAGATAGCTTCTTTGAGTTTTAATTTTTATTGAAAATAAAGTTATGTTTCATTCAATATATTTTGATCATGGTTCCCCTCCCTCTTCTCCTCCTAGATTCTCTTCTCCCTACTCTTCCAATTCCATGACTTCTTTCTCTCTCTTAAGAAAGCAAACAGGAAATAATAAAGGCAAACAAATAAGGATAAAACAAAATGGACAAACTGATAAACAAAAAAGAGGGAAAAAAACTAAAGAACATGAGAAATAGATACATATGCACACACACACACATAACATAAAAACTCAAAATTGGAAGCTATAATATACAAGCAAAAGAACAACAAGGTTAAAAACAAATGCCCATACAAAACCATATAAGACAAACCATGAAGATACTTTTTTGGTTTGGGATGGGAACTTGAGTCTACCTCCCCTAGACCTTGAACCTGTGCCTGCCCTGTATGTGCTGCTACAGACTCTTTGAGTTCATATGTCTTCCAGTCCTTTGATTAGAAGGTCCTTTTTCCTTGGTGTCCTCCATCTCTTCTGGCTCTTAGATTATTTCTACCTGTTCTTCTACAAGGTTCCCTTAGCCCTGTAGGGAAAGATTTAATGGCAACATTCTATTTAGAGCTGAGTATTCCAAGATCTCTCATTCTCTGCATAATGTCTGGACCTGGGTCTCTGCATTTGTTCCCATCTGCCACAGAGAGAAGTTTCTCTGATGATGGCTGAGCAAAGCACTGATTTATGAGTATAGTAGAATGTCATTAGGAGTCATTTATTGCTGCATTCCTTTAGTGGAACAGTATTATTTGGTTTTACCCTGGGTCTCTTGGCTATCTAGTCTCTGGTTCTTAGCCATCCAAGCAATGTCAATTATGGGTTCCATCTCATAAAGTAGACCTTAAGTCAAATCAGACATTGGTTGGTTACTCCCACAAGTTTTGTGCCACCCCATTGCTCTAGCATATCATGCAGGCAGAATAAATTGTAGATCAAATGTTTTTTGGTTGGATTGATGTTTACATTTCACCATTGATAACATGCAGCATATCTTCCTGTACCAAAGATGCTAAAACTGAATGGTTTCAAGGAACCCATCTAAGACACATATTTTCCCAAATTCTCCTAATACAAGTTCATGCCCCCACAAGAGTATTACACTCATTACTTGTGTGTTTGTTACTGAAATGCCTGAGAGAACAACATAACAGAGAAAGATTCATTTTGGTTCATGATTTCATTTGGTTCAGTCCACTGGTCTATGATTTTATACCCATGATAAGGCAGAGCATCATGGCAACAGGAACCTGTGAAAGAGACTGTTTATCTTGTGAGGGATAGGAAGCAGATAAAAAGGAGCAAAAGACCAGATATAACCCTCAATGATATACCCAGTTACCTACTTCCTCCACCTACTCCCTACCCCTAACATTTCCAGGTTCTCTAAACATGCATCGCCAGGTGGGAACCAAGCTATGGGGGACACTTTGTATTCAAAAGTGGTATAGGAAATATTGGAAGTTTTATATTAGGAATATGATAGTTTTCAGAAGGATTATAGATGGTGTCTTAGTTAGGGTTTCCATTGCTGTGAAGAGATACCCATGATCAAGGCAACTTTTATAAAGGACAACATTTAATTGGGGCTGGCTTACAAGTTCAGAGGTTCAGTCCATTATCATCATGGTATGAAGCATGGCAGCATCCAGGCAAGAAGAGCTGAGAGTTATACATCTTGATCCAAAAACAGCCAGAAGACTCTCTTTCCACACTGGGCAGAGCTTCAAAGCCCACCCCCCACAGTGATGCACTTCCTCCAACAAGGCCACACCTCCTAATAGTGCCACTTCCCATGGGCAAAGCATATTCAAACCACCACAGATAGATTATAGGCAGGGTTCTTTAGAGGAGCAGAACCAATGGAGGGAAGGGAGGAGAGAGGGAAGGGAAAGGAGAGGGAGGAAGAGAAGCAATTCATTAAATAAGCTTTAAAATAATTATAGCTAAATCATATCTGAGAACCAAGTAGTTACTCTGTCCTTGAGGCTGAGTGCCTCAGCAACCCAAACCTGGTATCAGAAGCCTAGAACAGCTGCTAGTCCCTTGTCCTTGTAAATGCTGGTGATGTCAGGTAAGAGACCAGCAGCAGCAACAGCAGTAGCAGCAATACAAATCAACTTAACAACAAGCAGGAAGACCAAGTAAGCAAGAGGAGAGATGTTCTTCCTTCTTCCGTTTTATCTCGCAGGTGTTGCCCACAATTGGGGTAGGCCTTCCTGCATCAATCAAGGCAATCAGGATGATTCGTCAGGGAACATTCCCTACTCAGGTGATCTACTCTGTGGCGATTTGACATTCAAACCAACCAGAATAGATGGTACTGTGATTAAATAAACCAGGTGTGGTGGCACATGATGGTATTCCCAGCTACTCAGGAAATTAAGGTGTGTGTGTGTGTGGGGGGAGATATGATGAGTTTAAAGCCAGCCTGAACTACACAGCAAGACCATGTCTCAAGACAAAAAAAAAAGGAAACACACTGGGGATGTATTGCAATAGCAAAACAAGACCCATGGTTCCATCTCCAGCACCACAAAGAGAAATACTCTAAATAAGAGGCCAGTGTTGCTTTTTCTCATTCAAGTGTTATGGCAAAATCGGGGTTAAAAGGAGACAATGATTGTGCTTGTTACTACAGAGGGCAGTTGACTTGACCTAGAATGATGGGCCCATCTCTGAGTTTAGTGTTTGCAGGAGGAAAACTGTCATTTACCCACAATTATGGGAAAAAAGAGTTGGAAAGGGGTCAGCACTGCTCTACTCAATTTGAAAGACAGATTATCTTTTTAGCAGGAACAGCTGCCAATGTTAATTTTCAGTTAAATTAGATAGCCCGCCTCAGTTGACCATCTGTCAAAGAGAACCTCACAACTATTTAGAGGCTGTGATACGAAGCAAACCATGATAGAACATATTCTCTGTATATTAAAAGGATTTCAAGTTCCAGCCCACATGTTTCAAACGATACCTGGTACAGTTTTAATAAGATCAAAAGAGCTGCAGTTGATTGGCCTTACCTTTACCCACAAGATTAGCATTTTGTGTTTTTGTAAAGTGATTTGATTCAAGGAACACTGGGAGCTTTCCAGGACTTAATTAATTAGACTTTGTATACCCCTGGGAAGTTATCATTGTCTTCATTTAAGGGTTCATAATTATCAAATAGAAAGGTTACGCAGCTTATTGTATGTCTCAGCAACAAGTCAAAAGCTCAAAAGATAATTCGAGAGACAGACTCACTTGATTTAAGGAAAACAAGTGATTAAACATAATTTCAGGTGTCATTCTGTCTCAATGATTTTAAACCATCTCCATCCACAATATCCAGGTTTTTAATACCAGCAGTTTATTCTAATAGAAATAGCACTGAGGACAAAAGAAATCTGTAGAAGAGTAATAGAGCAGGAACTTGTGGTTTCCCCTTCCCGGAGCACCACACTACACACACACACACACACACACACACACACACACACACACACGCACGCACACACGAACTCATCAATGCATACACCACTTCAAGCAGAACTCATGGAGAATCCATGCATGTATCCTCGTGCCCTAAGAAAGGTCTTTGCCTAACACTAAATCATAGCACTATTTCCACTTAATTGAATCCAGGACAGACACCTGCCAAGTGGAATGGCATCTTTTATGGTACTTTGCTGCCACAGCAATGAAGGGAGACTTCCTCTTTCTGCTGAAGCTTGTGATACCAGTTTGGGCTGGGAATCCTTAGCCGTTAAACCTCTCACATGGAGGGAGTCTATGATAAAGATGGAGCAAACAACAATAGGTTAAACCAGGATAGTGTCTTTTCAGTCCCTGTTTCTTCAGGCTAGTCTACCTCTAAACTCATTAGAGATTTTTAAAATCGGTGCCACAGAGGTAATAACCACTAACCCAGCAGTGGCATGAAGATTATTTTAAACTGAAAACATCTGAACAAACAGCAGCTGCATAAAGAAACCTTATCCAAACTCAAGCAGAGCCTCCGGAAAATGCAGCTGTCATTTAACCCCCTTTCAGGAGGGAGTTTCCTGTTTGGGAGATTACTGACCCTTAGCACCAGGAGGTGTGAATTCAGCTGTCATAAATATCCTGAGGAGAAGATTTTCAGCTGGAAGGAGACAGTCCCTTAAAAGAAAGAATGAAAAGACTAATAGAGCCTTCCATACTATTGCGTTTGAACCACTAAGCCCCACCTTTTATGAAGCTGGTATATGAGCGCATAGCTTTGGCTGCTCAGCAAATGAACTCTCATTGACTATTTCCAGGTGAGTAGAAAATGAGCCTTTCTGTTCATAGTTGTCAGTTCATTTGGAAGTTCTCACCACTTGAATTTAAACTAATAGAGAAAAATTCCCTCCCAACAACAGGTAACTAGCAAGCAGTTCCTTCATATATTCTGTGTCTATGTATAAAAATATAACAGCACATAGATATATAGTCATATGTCAATGACACCAATAATACATTTTGAGCAATACATCATGAGGCAATTTTCTCATTACTCAACTGTAGACAGTACTTACACAAAGTGAGATGACTACAATATCCCTGGATGATATAATCTTTTGATATATGAAATCCATAGTGTTCAAAACCCTACTATGGCCTACAAACTGTATATCACTGGTGTATGTGCAATACATGCAAATATAAGTAGATTAATTGCGTGTGTGAATTCAGCTTCTATCTCTTGTAACTTATGATAGTGAATAGACTCTTTAGTGATCTGCCTATCATGGATCTCTTAAATATTAAATTAGGTTAAAGGTTAGAATCAGTTCTCTCGCTTCACAATTTACCATCTACCTCGAGCAGCTAATCGTGTCCCACTATTGAAATCCCTGGGGGCAATCATAGCATTTGCTGAGATGGCTGAGTATCCATTCACAATGCATTCAAGGAAAAATTATGAAGCTTTTTTTCTTTAATCTGCATTTGCCCCACAAATATCCCTAATACCTGTTCAACATAATCAACTAACTCATTGGGTAGTAAAAATAAATAAATAAATAAAGCCAAGTGAAGCTGGAGCTTTATAAGACATGGGAAAATGGAAAGCCGAAGCTGACCAGAGGGAGATAACAAATCTTTCAGAAACCAAGCACATGAAGGAGCAAGCTGAGATTCTCAAGTTCTATTCTTAATTGTGCCATACTGTGGGTGTAGGGACATTAGTCAAACGTGGTCAACTTCTGAAGGTTAGACACAGTCACAAGTGAATGAATTCAGAAACCAGGAAGATCATTGCATTTATTGTGTCTGCTTTGCTGTGACAAAATACTTAACAGGGACAACTTTAAAAAAGGAAGAAAAATTGTTTGGGCTTAAGGTCTCAAAGGGTTCAGTCCATGTTTTCTTGGCCGCAATCACTTAAACAGAACATCATGCTGGCGAGAGTATGTGGAAGAGAAGGCTCTTCATCTCAGGGCAGGAAGCAGACAGAAGGTTCCCTGTAATGTTTAGTTGTTTTTGTATCAGCTTGATACAAGCTAGAGTCATCTGAGATGAGGGAACTTCAACTAAGAAAATACCTCTATCAGATTGCCCTGTATGGAAATCTGTGAGGCACTTTCTTAATGGCTGAAGTCAGAGAGAGCCCAGTCTATGTACGGTACCACCTTTAGGCACATGGCCCTGGGTTGTATAAGAAAGGCACGGAAAGCAACCAAATAAGCAGTGTTTCTTCATGGCCTCTGCTGCAGTTCCTGCCTAGGGTTCCTGCCCTGACTTCCCTTCAGGATGGACTGTAAACTGTAAGATGTCTAAATCCTCCCCACAAGCTGATTTTAGTCAGTGGTTCTGATACCATTTGGGAGGGCGGTTCTAAAATTATAATTACATCATTTCTTCCTTTCCCTTTCCTCCTTCCAAGCCCTCCCATGTGTCCTCTTTGTTCTCTCTCAAATTCATGGCCTCTATTTCCTTAATTATGGTGGGGTGTGTGTGTGTGTGTGTGTGTGTGTGTGCGCGTGCGTGCGTGTGTGTGTGTGTGTGTGTTCCTAAATATATAAATATAGCTTCCTCAGTTCACATAATGTTACATCTATGAATATGTTTTCAAGGATATTTGGTATTGGATAGCCAGGGTGCCCTTTTCTGGGGGAAGACCATTTCTCTGGCATGCCATATTTGCCTGTAGCTTCCTGTATATGGTTGAGGCCTCGTGTGCTTTCCCACTTCCACGTTAGCATGCTTATTGGTGTTGCTTTTATTCAGGTCTTGTTTAGACAACCATATTGATGAGATTTAATCCATGACATTTCTAGGAGACATGATCTCTCAGCAATGTTCCTTTTCCCCTGGCTCTTCCAATCTTTCCACCTGCTCTTCCACAGTGATCCTTGAGCAATTCTGTTGTAGATGGTTATCATTTGAGTCAAGAACTTAAATCCTGCTCGGCAAGAGGAAAACCATGAATGCGACTAGAAACCTGGCCAACTATCCAGGGTAGTGAAGTCATTCATCTTGTGAACCTACAACTCCCACCTTACTAAACCAGTATGACCCCTAACTATATTCTAAATCTTTAGCCTTACACCCACAGATAAATAGAGTTCTCAACTTTCATCAAAGAAACTCCTCCTTGCAGCAGAGACCATTGGATAATAGTTTATTATAGCCACAAAAAAGCAAATAAATAAAATCACCAGTGGCCTACTCCGTCCAAATAGTTCCCACCTCCCAAAGTTTCCAGAGCCTTCCAAAAGTAGTGCCACCAGCTGGAGAGCAAACATTTAATACAGAAGCCTGTGGAGGCACATTCCATGTTCAAATCATTAAATCAAGTAAATTCATTAAATCATGTCATTAAATCAAGTAAAAGTCTTGGGCTGTTGGGGAACCTATTCTGCAATTTGCTTTTAATTCTAAACATGCTAGAAACTCAAATTTGTTTGTGGACCAGTGGCTCATATTCCAACAGCACTTAACATTTAATTATGTGTTAAAGCAAAATGCTACTTATCATAGTCAAATCTTTTAGAATAGGCTTTTTAATGCCGGTAATGACCATACTTTAGGATTCAACAAATGAATACCACAAAAAGTCCTCTCTATGGAATTATAAGAAACTGGATTTTTATTGTAATAAACACTGTTAAAATGAAAGCCTTACAAACTTGACAAAAAAAATATTTTTCTTGTCACTATCTCTCATTGTAATCGAATTTAACATCTACTGATTCTGCATATCAGGCAGCTTTTGTTACACTGCATTACAATAGCAACCTCAAAATTGCAATAGTTTACAATGACAAGGGATATTTTTCACTTAGGACTTTGTCTGCCATGGGTTGGCACCATCTCTCTATTTTCATGCCAGGAGGCAAAATGAAGAACAGCTCCTCTTTAGGGCAGTGTACCAAACTGTAAGAAACGGGCAAATGCACTGAAAGTTTCTGTTCATACATTCTTGTCAAGAGGCCCTTAGTCAGGGTTTCTACTGCTGTGAGGAAATACCATGACCATAAGGAACTTGGGGAGAGAGGGATTTATTTCATAGTGTAGCTTATAGTCCCATTATCCAGGTAAGTCAGAGCATTAACTCAAGCAGCACAGGAACCTGGAGACAGGAAATGATGTAGAAGCCTTGAAGGTAGGCTGCTTACTGGCTTGCTCCTCAGAGCTTGGTCAGCACTCAGGACCACTATGGGTGCACAGTGAGCTGGACCCTCTCACATCAATCAAGAGAAAGCATCATAGCCTTCCCTACAGGCCAATCTGGTCAGGACATTTTCTCATCTGAAGTTTTGTCTTCTAAAAGAACTCTAGCCTGTATTAAGTAGACATAAAACTAGACTGTAGGCATAAATTTTTGCAACCTACTTTTAATAAATGTTCAACCTCTCCTCTAGCCCAACCCAGCAGAGGTAGTGAAAGAGAAACATTATTAGGATATGGGGGAAGTGGACCTGTTCAGCAATAGTTCTTGGGGGGGGGGGGGACTTGATCTTCTTGGGCAGCAGTTCAGTCCTGTAGCAAACACCAGACAAGACTTAGTAGCTGCAGACCAGTCCTCTAGGCAGGCAGACACCAGGCACAAACCAGCAGCTACAGTCCAGTCCTTTCAGCAAGCAGACACCAAACAGCTGTAGTTTAATCCTTAAGAAACTACCAAGGTTACTAGGCAGCTGTAGTTCAATCCTGAAGAAACCACCAGGCTCACCAACCAGCCTGAGGTAAGGCTACAGAAGTGATAACCCACCGCAGGAACCTCATGAGCAGTTCTTGGGCTTGGGTAAGTTTCCCTCAATGGTGGTGGTATCACAAGTTGAGCTTAAAAATGCTATGCATGGCAAACCAATGCATGTGTGTCTTTAGCGAAGAATAGTGAGGTGGAGCAAACCAAACCAATGCTCAGTGCTCGTCTCCCACTGTCTGTGGGGTCATATTTATAATCCTTCATCATGTGTCCTTTCACGTTTACTATATCCAAACACCCTTTCACCTGTGTCTGCTTCAGGAAAGCAGTCTCTCATGTGTTTGCTTTAGCAAGACATTCTTTCACCTATGTGCTCCAGCAAAACATCATTTGACATAACTTTCCAAAGGAACTAGAAGTTTCCACTTCACTAGATAGCACATCAGAAGGAAACAAAAACTCAGCAATGACACTGGAATGAAAAAAATATATATATAATTCTCCTAGAGGAGCAATGGCTAGTTTCCCTGGCAAGAGGTGGAGATGTATAACCTTCCTACAGGGAAGGGAAGATTATGTCATTGAGAACAACGACACAGTTATCCAGATTGAACAAGAATGAAGTTCTTTATCAGGTGTCCCTCATATCCACATGCAGCAAAAACATTAGCAGTAATAAGAGGAATCTAAACCCTAGGACAAATAAAAGGGAGGGGTGGGGAAAGGCAGAAGGAAGAGATGAAAAGAACTTCCCAGTGCCAGCTAGTCTATACTAAGCACTTTGTAAATAGTTGCCCTATAAAAATAGAAAGAAAGAAAGAAAGAAAGAAAAAGAAAGAAAGAAAGAAAGAAAGAAAGAAAGAAAGAAAGAAAGAAGCTGGGACAGAGCTTGAAGACTTTGATCATATCCTTACTCGTGTCATAAGTACATGTTTTATTTGGAGTTACTTTCACTTAATAAATCATACATGGCCAAACCATAAAAAACTCGAAAAGGTCATCTGTTAAACTTTTGAACTTCCTTGCCTTGGATAAGAAAATAATTGGAACATTCAAGACATTTTTGATCACTTTTTTTTAATCAAAGAAGAAAAGGCATTCTCCTCCTGAATAATTCTTGAGGTTGAATAACAAACCCTTCCATATTTCAATGTTTTAAGATTAATAATTTCTTTCTTATATTGTCTTGTTTTCAGATTAGCCAATCATTCATAATTACCTCAACAGAATTGTCACTACTATGATCATGAAGTTGAAGCAACATCTCTATCCACCTAGAATGACTAAAAGACTGAAAAGTAGAAATATGGTCATATCATTTAATTTCATTGCTTAAAATGCTTCTGAAACTCTCCATAACTATTCTATTGAATACAAATCTTTGCCTCTCCTATAAATTTGTAAGTTTGTTAAGAAGCAGACCGGTTGATCTTGTTCATGGCCACAACTAGAATCTCTAACATGCTGCCCACCACACTTCGAAAGCATACTTAGTAAGTATCTGGAGTAAATGAGTGAATGAACGAATGCATGAGTGCCTTCTCTAAGCAGGCCCCAACCTCACCTCTGCTGTGGGTGACTGAAGTATGACTTGTCCTCTCTTAAACGCATAGAGTTTAATTCCATTGTGAAGTATTCAGAAGGCGGAAACTTACATATGGTGTTTTGAGCTGATGGGTTTGGAGTCTGATTGTTCCCAACTGTTCAGCTCTGCCTGTCCTATAGTATATTGTTGGGGATAGATAATGTAGCAGCATGATTGAATGCTGGTCTTTTGGTAACAAGAGATTAGGATATCTCTTGCCATATGAGTTCCTCTGCCAGAAAATAGCTCAGCACTACATGTGGGCCCTCGACCTTGAACCTTCAGGACAATGAATCCAAATGGCTCTTCTTTCTTGACAACCTACCCAGTCTGTGGTATTAAGTATGGGCAATAGAAAATAGACTCATATATCAGGTTTTGTCTGCTGCGTGTGGCTTTGTGTTCTTGCTCATGTTCATGGTTCAGTTCCTATTTACATTGTCCTCATGTCCCTGAGCGTGTGGCTAACACAGTACACACTTTAAGATCTATACCATGTTCCCAGTCATGAAATAGCTGGAGTCCCATTTATATATGCCTGGAGTTACTAGATGACTTACACACACACACACACACACACTATGGCCATGTCACTGAAGAACTGAACACCCTTCTGTGACTCTCTGCACTTATTCTGTTGAATAATCCTTCCCCACCTTCAAGCTATTCCTCTCTTCCAGGAATTCTTTCTCAAACCTGTCAGCTGGGCCAGCTTCCCCAGCTTCCACAGCACTGTATATTTACCTCAGACACAATTAATAGGCCTATACAAAGGTAACTGTGTGTAATTTTCAAATGACTTTCTGAGTCCATTACTATTTGGATTTTTCCATTTTGGGTATATGTGTTTCTGAGTATGAACATGTTCATGTGTTTGTATGTGCATGTGTTCATGTAGAGGCCAGAAGTCAACATCAGATGTCTTCCTCAGTCTCTTTCTGCCTTATTTTGAAAGATAACCTCTCACTGAACCTGTAGTTCACAATTCCCTTTAGATTAGGTGAGCAGTGAGTTCCAGGGATCTGCCTGTCTATATCCCCCAACACCACCATTTTTCACATGGGTATTATGGAATCAAAGTCAGGTCCTCATGCCTATGGAGCAAACATTTTACCAACTGAGCCACCTCCCCAGCCCCAAGTCCCCCTTCTATCTATTATTAAAATTATGTATAACCAATAAAATGACATAAATGTTTATCATCCAATCCACTAAATGGTATTGTGTCTCTTTCAGGTATATAGTACTTTTGTCTACATCTTACCTATGATTTTACTGATCTAGGTACCTTGCCTAGCATACAGTGTGCACCAGGCAGCTCCTGGGATTATCAGGGATACAATGAAAATTAGACAGATAATATGGCAAAACATGTTACTGTATGTGAAAGCTAATTGCCAAAACCTAACAGCCTACAAATTTTCACTATCCTTTCTTACCCATCTACCACAATTCTCAACATATCACAACCCTTACCCCTAGCACCAGGGGTTTAAAGGAAGGCATAACCCATATGGCAGACTATTTTTAATTGTTGCTGCAGTCGCTCAAAGCATGCCTACTGTGTTGTTAACATTGATCTATCTCTCCTTATTTTTCTTCTCGTCAATTCTCCCTTATGCTCCATTTTCATAGTTTGTATAAAGCACATGTTTCCTGACAGCAGAAGAGGTTTTGTTGCAGTATCCAGGGGCCCTTTATTTACAGTTTTAGTAGCTGTTATAAGTTCAGAGGCTACAAGGAATGGCCAGATGGATTCGATTACGGAAATGGATTTATAAACAGGAGACAGCTCTGTTGAATCAAAAGAACTAAAACAAGCCAGATTCACTTAATCATCTTTATAGAAGGCTGTGAGATGGCTGAAAAGAAACTAAAGCTTACAAAGTTGTCTGTTTAAAGCTTAGCAATTGTCTAGGATGGCCATTGGAGAACTGGCTGTTGAAGCACAAAATGAAGCCTGGAGTGGGACTGGAAGAAGGACACCTCCATTAATTAGACAAGAGAAGAACTGCTTCTGGTGAACCTCACTAAAGTGCACTTCGTACAGATAAAGTTCTAAGTTAACTTTGTGATGTTGCTAATTACTGCAAAAACCTACATCTAATGTTTCTTAAAGGTACAGCTAAAATTGGATTTACACCATATTAATCAATAATGACTGAACAGTGTTTCCTATCTGGACAAAGATTTACCTTTAAACTCATTCCAAAACCAGGCAGTTCCTGTTAGTGGAGAAATCCCCCATTTAAAGGTGAGTAGCAAGGAAAGTTTATCATATAACCCTTTTTTCTGAAAATACTATTATCAATAACTGGCTGTAACTAGCAAACTCCGTAGGTAATAATTAATCATGCATGAGGTTTTCCTAAAATGTTTATTTCTTTCTACAGTTATAAGTTGATTTAATACCAGCTAAATTGATTAACGAGGCTCCCTCATCATCCTATAAACTGAGGCAGAAAGAAGCAAAATGGTTTCCCAAAGGAAAGTCAGATGATGGGGGGCTGTCATAATTAACTCACATTTGGGGGCATAGTGTAGGTGACTGGCAACCAGCATCTGCTGCTGTAATCATGCAGCCTTGTTCATTCCCAGCAAAATGAACTTGCAAAAATGCAGTCCCATGGCAATAGGAAGTTAATAATACATATTCCCCCTGGGATGTCATAAAAGAGAAATGAGATAATATATATGAAATGCCTCAAGCTCCTCAGAAGGATGGTACTATACACATTTGCAGTATTGTTATGAATAATCACAATAATTAAAAATAATGCAGCTTTCTTTGATCTACTCACCTAAAATAAAGCAGCTCATTTTGAGTCTAACATTCTACCACTGGATCATTGCCAACAATTTTATGTGGGTTTTCTGAATATAAACCTTAGCGGCTTCATTATTTTCTATGATTGATAAGTTGCTTTTCCCATCAAAACACCATTTGGTGAAAGCAATTTTTGTTCCTGTTGTTATTCATCCTCTGTTGCCTCAAGTTAGCAGTTCAGATGCTTAGCGAAATCCTTGGTGGCCAACACTCCAACTGGGAAAACCATGTTGCTCCTCTTCCTTTGTGCCATGAGAAGAATTTGAATGCCTGCCTCCTTTCCCAGGACTGTAAACTTGCTCTAGGGGAGGCTGAGCTATGCCATCTTTACCTCTCTTACCACACCTCTTGAATTGGAAGGCAGAGCAGAGAACTCACAGAACTGCAGTGGCCCTGTGAACTTGCCCCTAAGCTCCAGACAGTTCTGCTCTTCAGTTGCCCTAGTGCAACTAGCTGATTACTAAAGGCTTATTGCTGAGACCCATCAAGAACGCCATTGGCTTTTTCATTCATTCAGTTGGCTTTCTCTGAACTAGTGAAAGATAAAAATGCATGCATGTACTGGCTAAAATGGGTTGGGTAGGATTCATGATTTTTGTTATCACTTGAGTGGAAAGCTGCTTTGGCTACAGTGGGTCTGTCTCTGGCTTGGAGCCCTAGAAACCAGCTCTGAGGCTTCAAAGTCTAGAAATGGCTCCAAAGAGTGTCAATGTCAGGGGAGGGGAGAATACCAAGATGGAGAAGGAAAGGCAGGCAATAAATGGAGCTCACTCTTGCTACGGAACTCTGTAAGCCACTATGGCATATACCCCAGGGAGCAGAGGAAGCCTTAAATACACAAAGTCCTGAGCAAATGTATGTTTTGACATGGGCAGAGCCTTTTGAGATCTCCAAGACAAGTTGGCCTATGGAAAATTGGCATAAACATTACCCATATAGGTCAGGCTCAAGAGAACAGTAAAAGTTTTTTTGAGAGTCCACGTATGAATATTTATGGATGATTGACCAATGTGTGCAAAGACTTTCAATTGTAGCTTCTATCTCCTGGATGCTTACAGCTTAAAACTGCTTGCCTCAGACACACACTCTACAAAAAGGAGCTAACCGGCCCCCAACAGCACACCTCTGTGCTATACTTAATAAACATACTGAGGTTTCCAAGTTGCTGTGGTGGTGGTAATGGTAGTAGTTAAATTAAGAACCCTACCTGATTCCAGCTTCACTGTCTGCTATTTCTTCACTCCCTCACTGCCCCTAGCCAGGATTTTGGGACCCTAAACTTCAGGGGAATGAATGTGGCAAATGACAAAAGTCTTTCTTCCACCCCCAACCCTAGTGAAAATCAGAGGGAAATGGGAAAGTCTTTCTTTCTGGTCTGTTCGTGGATATTGAGAGTGGGTACACAAAATGTCCACTGCAGCATTCTCTCCTTGAGACAGCCTGAAGACTGTTCCCCTATAAAGACAGAACATACTAAGATTAGAAAAACCAGTCTCCTGGACCCAGCAGAATACCAAATACTCTGTCTCCTTGTTTATATGACTGTCATAACCCCTCCTCCTTGTTCAACTCTATACAACAACCCTGCCTCTCTGTTCAATTATATATAATAAATGAATTGAGCAATTGAGGTATTTCAGCTTTGCCATCAGAGAACTCAGTCCACCTAATCTCAGCCATTTCTGTGTGTTTGCCTTTGCCCTGAGTCAGGTCTGTCCCTGGAGCCATGCAAAGACCTGGCAAAACACCTTGGAATTTTCCTGGCCAGGAAGCTAATAAATAACAGTCATCTTCTACCACCTCAGCTCAGTCACTGTACAGACATACCAGGATGTGGAAAAGCCTGAGCAATGCAGCTCTCATATTACTGTCCTGTTCTTGACGTAAGCTAGAGGATAGCAGTAGCTAAAGTTGCTCACATTGGAAAGCCAACAAGCCACTGGCTGTACCCAATAATCCAGACATGTAGCGTGGCCACCCAGAGAAGCGTAAAGACAAAGAACCTGCAACTAACCCTCTGGCCTTGCACAGGGTCTCCCACTTGCCCTCCTTCCTCAGAGGCTGAGCAGAAACTTCCTGTGGGTTTTTCCTCTCTGGTGGTTCTCCAGTTGGACTTCCTTCTTCTGTCATTTGAGTATCAGAGTGTGGATGATATTCTGGACACATTTTCCAGTCTAGTCCAGTCCTCTGAGAGCCACCTGTCAATGACCTCACATCACTCATACAAATCTTTGGGACCCAAGGTTACCATCGCCTCACAGCTCTCATGAGCACTTCCAACACAATTGCCTTGTCTTTCCTCTCTGCATCCTCACCCCATTCATTTTTCCAGGCATAAACAAGGAAAAAGTAGACCTCCAATGAAAGGTTTTTAGGCCATTCTACATTAAATATAAATTATGATACTTGAAAACCAGAAGTTTTGACAGCTTTGGATTTTTGGGGTTTTGTTTTTATTTCACAGTTGATTCCAAGAAAAGCATCTTAACTGATTTTTGTTTTCTGACAGCCTTTAGCTTTGTGTACCAAAGTTCTAACAGATCTGGCTTAAATGGCAGCAGCTGAAGCTAAAATCCCATGTAAGTTCAAATGATTTTCAGTGAATGAACTCAGCAAATTCTGGTTGTGATGGGTCACTGAACATGTCTGTAGAAAGAAGGAAAGTAAAAGGTGTTGCAGATGTGGCCCTTTATTTTCTTTATTGCTGACCATCTCAACCCCTCAGACCACTAGTCCTAGCATCCAAAGTGGGGTTTGAAGGTTAAGAAACTGAATCAAGGAGGCAACTGGAAAAAATCACGTTTCCTTTCTCCACATCAAGTCCCTATTCCAAAACAGGCAGAAAATGTTTCTCAAAAATCCATTTGTCATTAACAAAGGTCATTCTTTTCATCAAAAACACGTCTTTAAAAGGTATTCATGTATATTGTTTTACAGTGCAATCCACTTCATCATCGCATTTCCTGGAACTCACGAAATCAGAGACACGACCGCATCCACCTCCCGAGGGCGGGCGCTCAAGGCGCGCCCACTATCATCACATTTTCATGGATGGAAATCATTAGACTTTGCTCAGATTATTCATCAACTGTCCTGTGTAGTTCTCCCACCTTTCTTACACTGGCTCACACCCACAGTCTAGTCTCCATTCAACTTACATGTGACATGCATACATATTCGTGTAGAAATATGAAAACGTAGATTACACATGTAATAGTGGGCATATTTGTCTTTCTTAGTCTAGATTATTTCCTTAATATGATGGTCCATCCATTTTCTTGCAAACTGCTAAATTTTGTTCTTTTTTATTTTAAAATATGCATACAGGCAAGGTTGTGCATGTATATGTGCCCATGTGTTCAAGTCAAGTGATGTTCCTTGGGAACCATCCAACTTATTTTTTGAGACGGGATCTCTCCTTTACCTAAAGCTCTCTAGTTAGGCTAGGATGGCCAACTATCAAGGACCAGGAGGGAGGAATCCACTGTTTGCTGCCTCCCTAGTGCTGGGATTATAAATACCTACTACCACACCTTTATTACAAGAGTTCTAGGTGTTGAACTCAGATACTCATGCTTGCAAGGCAAACACGTTACTGATGAAACCACGTCCCCAGCACAATTCTTCTGTGGTATGTATAATATTCTATTGTGTATAGAAGCCAGGTCTTCTTTATTCATTCACCTATTGATGGGCACATAGGCTGATTCCATGATTTAACTCTTAGGAATAAAGTAATGCAATGAACATGAGTGCATAGGTATCATTGTTGTATTTTACTTTGATTCCTTTGGTTACACACTCAAGAGAACCAACAAGGTTTAATGATGGAAGTAACCTGCTATTCTGGAATGATCAATGAAGGGGAAGATGGGTAAATTGCAGTTCCCCTGATCTTTAATCTGTGACCTCAAGCAATTGCTAAGTTAGCTAAGTTAGTTTAACAAACCTTTGTCTATACATCAGAAGTCAAGCACTTGTATCAACAATACCCCCTCACATAGTTGTTAGTTACATGAGCTGCCTTCCATATGGCTAGAACACAGTAGGTGCTCAAGAATGTCTTTATCTTTTACAAGGACTGGCACTATCAAATAGAAAGAGCTCAGGGGCAGAGAAAGCTAGGTTCTAATCTCAACAGCACCACTGTCAGTGGGGCTACTAATGTTAATGTAATCCTCCATTGCAACATGCCCTAAACGCCCTAAAGAGTTAACTTGTGATCTGTCTTAACCTGATCCTCCTAACTCCAAACTTACAGAAATGCAGTTGCCTTACGTGCTTAAAAATAAAAGAAGGCAAGTGAGTCAATTTTTTTTTAAGTGAGGAGAAATACACCCTTTAGTTCATCCCTATTTGTTCTCCCAGGATAGTTGTCTTCCTGGAAGAAGCAGGTGCATGTGGTCAAGCAAAGGTTGGAGCTATCAACTAAAACAAGTCATTTTCTCCCCAACTTGTTTCAATGACTGGAGCTCTGTGATCCAGAGCATGCTTACATAGCAACATAGGAGCAAGGAGAAGTTTCCTTTCATCCTCTGAAGGTTTGGGGGGAGTTAAAGTAGTAAGGTTAACACACAAAAATATATAGGAATGTGTTCTTTCTGCATTCACATAAATATAAGAATCAGAGAATGGTAACCTGATAGGTGAAGTTTATACAGTTATAAACTACTACATATTATCCTAAACTATGAAAAATAGTATTGGGATTTTGAGGTAAATAAATTAGGAGAAGGGGAAAGACAATGCATGACAAACAAAGATTACGTTCCTATGCAGGTAACACTTTCTTTTCCTATGAGTTAGTCTTATATTTAATGAGATTATATGAAGAGGCATTCATAGTAATCCAGTTTCTCGTAGAGAGCCTTCTTTGACTTAGATAATGGAACTTCAGAGACTGTTCCAATTTTAAGTCTGCATTCTCCAGATGAACAGAGCAAACAGAAGATAGATAATAGAGTGATAACAGATAATAGAGATAGATAGATAGATAGATAGATAGATAGATAGATAGATAGATTTCTTGGATTTGTTTGTATAACTGGAGGTTGAGTAGTTCAACAATAGCTGATTGCAAATTGACAATTGAGGAGGCAAACAGCCTGGCAGCTGCCCACTCTAAGGAGCTAGAAGCTTCATAACAGACGGGATCAAAGATGTATGTAGTCAGAGGCCAAAAACATGAAAAGTCACTAGTTTTAGTTCACACTGAAAGGCTGAAGAACCTGGAGTCCAAAAACCACAGGCAATGGCAGCAACAGACATCCTTGTTGCAGAGAAATGGAACTTGTACCCAGTAGCTGGTGGAATTGTCTTACTTTTACTCCATCAGACTGGGTGGTGTCAGTCATATTCAGGAAGTTGCAGGCTCATTCATCAATCTTCTTTAGAAATTCCTTCATAGACACTACCTAGAAGTGTGTTTCACTAATCTCCTGGGTATCTCTCAACTGAGTCAAGTTAACAATTAACAGTTCCTCCCAGACTCAAATTAGTGAACCATCAAAGGATGGAAAGTTTGTTTTGTAGATATATCAATTTTTAATTTTCCTTTACTTAGATCCACATGTAATAACAGCTTTAAAAATGGAAGTTAAGAGATCATGAAAGAAAGGAAATGTCTTTGTATGTTAGTATGTTAATGGTGATTCCTCCTTCCCTTTTGAACAACAGTCTTTTCACTTTTCACTGGGCCTCACAAATAAATAACAAACACTGATGAGTCTTACACCAAAAACTAGATAACTCAGATGTGTGAAGCTATGATAAGCTGTGTATTCATCATGCATCTGGTGCCAAGAAATTGATATTCAAATATTGTGATTAGTACTTCCATTTCTGACCGAATTTACTTTTCTTTGAGATCTACTCACACACGCTCTCTAAATTTAATACAGGTGGAACCATATATTTCCTTACCTGTTATCACACTGTGACTCCACCAGGGCAAAAATTGGATCAAAACAGAGGAACACTAAAGCTGATCTTTAAATACGAGGAAAGAGTTGCCTCTCACAGTCTTCACTGGAGAAGAGAAGAAGAAAATGTAGCCTAAGAAGGAAAAGAATATTACATCTAGTGATCACTTACTTAAATAAGTACTAGATCTGGCATATTTTATGTATGTCTTGTAAGGAGGATCCAGACAACCCTATCTTAGACTCCTGAGGTGCCTGTACAAAGACTGTGAGGAGAAAATTGTCTTCAGGTTCTTTTAAATATGTGGTATAAAACATGTGTAATGTACAATTTGCTATATTCCCCTTATTTAAGTATATAAATACTATAAAATTATTGTTCTATAAAATTATTGTCACACAATCACCATCATCTATTATTTAACTTCTGTCTGTTTCATTATTAGAGAGTATTTGTTGGAGTCCTTATTACTTTGGTTGTAATTTATGGGTACTTTGTTACTTCATGTGATAATGGTTGTTTCTGAGACAGATTCTGTGTAACTCAGGCTGGCCTCAAACTCACTGAGTTCTGAGATGACAATTTTGTGCTTGTTTAGGACTACTCACTTCTTAATTGCAACTAGAATTTACTCATGGATATTCCTCCCAAAAAAAAATCTCAGGTTATATTGCACTTCTAATTCAAAGAGGATAAAAGAAAGCAATTAAAGCACGTGGGGAAATGAGTATAAAGGAAGCTTAATCTGTAGCTGATATAGAGAGCTTGGAAGAAGGAAATGTCATCGCCAGGAATCTAAGGAAGTAAAAGATAAAACCAGTATAAGGTCCAACTATCCTCTTTTACATATTATCAAATCTTAAAGAGACAGAACAATTCTCCTGGAAAAACTTGTTAACAGGCACAGCCATTTATCAAATTCACTCCACTCTTAGTATGTCTGCAAAGGAAAGTTGGAGAGGATCTTTCTAAAGTTTCAGAGTTTCAGCTAGATGGTCATCAAATGAACTTTGCAAAGAGGGAAACAAGAATTGTGCCGAGTTTATAACATAGTAACTCTGGGTTAATGGGCACAGCGAAAAGGGAGTCTTAAACAAGACTTTCTGAGTTATCTTCTATTCTTTCTAAAGAAATTATTGTAGTAAGTGATTTTTTTCCTTTCTAGGAACTGTCATTTCCTGGAGCAAGTAGCTGCCAAAACAAACAAAACAAACAAAAGAATCAAACTGGAGTAGCAAATGGTTCAGAGTCCTTACTGTGGAGTTAAGGGACACTGTTATATGGAGCCTCAGATATGCCTGCAGCTGAACCTTTGAACTGGGCTGCAGACATGCCTACCAACTCCAATGCAAGCTGACCTTTGGACTGGACCACATCAGTTTTCTGAAACACAGTTGATTTCTGCTGACCTTTAGTTCAACAGGTCCCTTCAACTGAACCACACAGAGACTAAGACTGTACCCAATCCATTTTTCACAAACAGCTTAATTTTCTATCACCAACCATAATATTTTACTAACAAGTAATGTAATTCTCACACCCCCTTTGTGTCTTAAATCTATGAATACAGGTGCCATTTTCTGGGCACATTTTCAAGGCTGTTTGAATCTGTGTTTCCCCATATTACACACCTTCTGAGCTCCAAATAAATATAATTTCTTCATTCTTAACTAGGTTAATTTTTATTCCCAGTCAACATACTTTAAGTTACTTTCACTATTTTGAAACACCTGCTCTAATATTGTTAAAAACAGGAACAGAAATTGGTTGAGAATTTAGTTCTCAACTAGAGGAAACAAAGAAAGAGGGTAATTAAATTCCCAGCTCCCAATTCGTGAGCAGCTGGGAACAAAATTGTTATCCCTGAGCCGCTGACTACAGCTTCAGGATTTGACTGGGCTTCCCTGAGCCCAGTGTACACACACCCTAAACTGCTAGTGTTACTTTCTCCTAAATAAAAAACATTATAACAGCATCATAGAAAAGTTGGGAGAATGCATCAAATGCTATATCACCATATCATCTCTGTTATTTCCTCTAGTTTTTCTTCATATGCAGTGGTTTAGGTGCTTGTTTGTTTTCATTCTGTACTGGTCACTCACTTTCCTACAGATTTTGTTTCTATAAAGTGTTCTTGAGAAAGATCTGTGTGCCCTTTCCTGATTCTCCTGAATGTTAGAATTTTCACTGCTGTGAGGAAATGCCTGATAAAACAACTTAAAGGAAAGGAAAACTTCATTTTGATTCAGTTTCTGAAAGTTTGGTCCATAGTCACTTGGCCCCATCCATGTAGACACATCAATGGTCATAGGAGTGAGTGACAATGGAGATCACTGAGAAGCAGTGTGACATAATCATAGACAGATATGCCACCAAAGACATGCTATCCTGTGGCCTACATCTCCCATCTTCCCACCATTTAAAGTTTCCACAATTTCCCAAAATAGCACCACCAGCTTGGTATCAAGTGTTCAATACATGGGCCTATGGAAAACATTCAAATCAAACCTTTACAAAGTCTTTACTTTCATAATAAAAGATCCAAACAGGGCTAGGGATATAGCTCAATTGCTACTGTGCTTGCCTAGCATGCATGTTACTCTGGGATTTGATCCTCAGCACTGTAAAAACTGGACTTGGTGGCTTATGCTGTAATCCCAACTCTCAAAAGGTGGAGGCAGAAGGATCAGGAGTTCAAGGTCAAATTTGGCTATATTACCAGTTTAATTCCATCCTGCCCTACTTGAGACACTACATAAAAGAAGAAAAGGAAAGGAGAGGAGAGGAAAGGGTAGAAGAAAGGAGTGGAGAGGGAAAGGGAGGAAAGAGGAGGGAAAGGGAGGGGAGGAGAGGAGAAAAGAGAGAAAAGAGAAGAGAGAAGAGAGAAAAGAGAAAAGAGAGGAGAAGAGATACAAATAGGCCAAAAACAAAAAGATTCTTCTAGAATCATTTTACCCAAAAGAGCAATTTAATCAAGTCATAGGTCTCCAAAAATGTCTTTTCCTATCAACTCAGATTCTGGGGCTCAAAACTCTCCAGACAAATTCATCAGTGTTACTAAGGCAATGCCATTTGCCTCTCAATCATACCCATACCTCAATCTCTCTCTCCCTCTGTCTCTCTCCCTCTGTCTCTGTCTCTCTCTGTCTCTCTGTCTCTCTCTCTCTCTCTCTCTCTCTCTCTCTGTCTCTCTCTCTCTCTCTCTCTCTCTCTCTCTCTCTCTCTCTCTCTCTCTCTCTCTCTCTCTCTCTGGTTTTAGCTTTCTTTTCTCTTCTTCCTATTTCCTGTCAGAAATCTACCAATCCTTACCACAGGCAATATCTCACACCTTTGGTAGTCCTCACTCTTAAATCAGAAAGTTCTTTACTCAGATTATAATCACACTCTTCAATTGGAGAAAGTATGATGATCCACTCTCAACAACTTCATTCTAAGATAAAGGGTTGTCAAGAAGCTTTAAGATAAACCACTGTGAAGCTAATTGTATTTAAATTTTAGGGCCTGTCAGAAATTTCTCCTGTTAGACCTTTTCCAAATCAAATAAATAGTCACTTAAATGTCTTTATTCTCTAAATGAAATGATCTGACACTATTTGAGTGAACATGACAGAGGACATCTTTCTGAAATTTGAAATAAAAATGCATTCTTGTGCCCAAAAGAATGCAATATTTAGGGCTCTGTCCCATATAAAAATATTTCTCTGAATGGAGCTCCAAGAAGTAGAAAATCTGGAATTCACACAGACATTTAAAGATGTAAAAATTATTTAGTTACTGATACTTTCAAAATCAGACACCATTCCATTCAGATGGTATGTTTTGTCCCAGATAGCCTTTGAATGATATAGATTGGCATTATCTGGTGTTCTAATTGACCAAGGTTCAGTGCTGGCCAAACAGCCTGTCATTTTTCATTATTCTAGTCATTTCCCATTACTCTATTCAGAAGCATGGTGAAGCTAAACAACATGTGGCTGCATTACAAAGGCAAATCATCTTCACTAGTCAAAATATTTTATAAGGTCCCAACTACTTATTGGTATGTTCACTGTATTATCCAATAATGAAATGCTTAAACAGTCATCACTCACTTGATCTTGAGAAACAAAATATTTAATAAGGCTATGGGGCTCTTATAGAATAGAATCTAAAGGGTTGCTTATAAAATAAATTGTCCAAAGATATTTTCTGGAATCACCATTTATTTCCCGAATACAAGATCATTTCACAATTTCAGCGTAGATCCTTTGCTTGTAACAAGATTATCAAGCTTTTAGACCTTTTAGACCTGTTTGAATGAGAATGGTGCCCACAGGCCCATGTATTTGAATGCTCAGTCCCCAGTTAGTGGAACTGTTTGGGAAGGATTAAGTGGTGTGGGTTTGTGGAATAGGTGTGTCACTGGAGGGTGGGCTTTGGGGTTTCAAAAGTCCATGCCATACTCAGTTGCATCTCTGCCTGATGCTTGTGGATGGTGATGTGAGCTCTCAGCTACTTCTAGAGCACCATGCCTGGCTGCCTGCTACCATGCCATCAACCATAATAGTCACAGACTCAAGCTCAGCTTTGTCAAACAGTAGAAAAGTAACTAAGATAGACCTGAATTATAACTGAACAATTTGAATTTTTTCTAACAAAATTACTCCACTCACATTCTACCTGTCTCGGAGAGATCCCAAGATGGTAAGTGAGTTTCCTTATAGAGGCCTTTCTTTATCATCCCTTATTATAAAGATGTTGACTATTATAAAGAGATAGGACAGAGTTTTCTGTAATTGGTGTCAAAAATACCAGAACTGGGCAAAGGTCAGCTTTTTATTAAAACTCCATGTCAAAACATTTAGAGCAGAAATTAAACTAACACGTATTCAGTATTAGTTTGTCTACCTAGTTAATTCTTACAGTTCCTTGTCAAAACATGACCATAGACCCTAAAAGACAGCAGGTGACTCTGTCAATAAATTCTTAGACTCCTTCTACATTTTCAATTATTATTTGTAAATACATGTGTGCATTTACTTAATTAGTGTCTAGACTGCCTCACTAGACTTTAAGATTCATTCACACATATCACACATTTATCTGCCATGTGGATACTTGATACATATTTGATAGATGAAAGCAAAATGTCAAAAAGATAGATAGAGATAGATAGATTATATATATATATATATATATATATATATATATATATACACTTTAACTCAGCTAAGCAGCTGTTCTCTGGTTAGATTATATTCTGAATAAGATTTGATCATTTATAATTTTTACCTTACTTGGTATAATAGATAGTTAATCTTGTGAATACAATTTGATTGACATGTGGAATTTTATAAAACACACCACTGGGTGTGTTTCTGAGTGTTTTACCAGAGATAACTTAAGAGGGTGGGAACCCACTCTAAATGTGGATGGCACCTTCCCATAGGCTGGAGGGAGCTGAAAGGAATAAATAGAAAAAAGAGAGAAAGCCTACAAGAGTGCAAGGATCTCTTCTCTCTACTTCCTGCTGGCCAAAATGTAATAGGTCTTCTCCACCACACATACCTATTCTTTTGTCTACATAAATGTGACTAATTGGCCATTGACTGAGTGCTTTGAAACCACAAGCCAAAGTAAGTCCTTTCTGCCTCTAGTTGTTCTCTCGGGTATTTTATCACAGCAACAAGAGAAGTAACATATATTGGTTAACCTGGCCTCCTCTTCGCAATTCATTCAAAATATTGATTTTAAGTAGATGCATACTGAAAATGAACTTACTATTCCATATATATGCATATATGTATATATGTGTGTGTATATGTGTATACGCATATATGTATATATGTATATATGTGTGTATATGTGTATATATACATATATGTGTATATCTATATACATACATATAGATAGATATTTACAATTTCAAGCCAGATTTGCAGATGCAGTGGAAAAGTCAAGAGATAATGGTGCCCAGTTAGTTTGAAAACTTTTCAGACTTTATTCATAATAAAAAGCAGCATCCCCAAATTTTCAATGAGTTCCTGAAGTACAAAGTTTGAACTTGACACTTGGAAAATTAATGGTCACATTTAAATTAATTCTTCTAGACTGAAGAACATACCATTTTAAATGGCAAGTTCATAAGAGAATATGTTTCCTAAACTTTTTCTGATATTACTAAACGCACCAGCTAAAGGGTGTGTGTGGTAGCAGGGGCAGAGAACAAGCTTTGTCAACCTGGACAAGTCATTACCTGCTCTGGCCGTTAGCTCTTTCCTCCTGCAAACAAAAAGGGTAGAAGAAAGAATTCTGCATTTCTAAGATAACTTCTCGGGGGATTAAGAAAAACAAATTGATGGTGTGATTGTTCCGGGTAACTCAGGGCTTTATCAGACTATCCAATTGTCTGGGTCTGGTGGTTTCTAATAAAGGAAGCTCAGACCAAGAACAGTAAGTATAAGAGGTAGATGCCTCTGTGCACCAGGCTGATAATTAAATGATTGAAGAAGGCAAGATGGGAAGTATAAATTATTATATTAGAGTGAATTAAAGAGCAAGTACCTCGTGCAACTGGAACAGTCCCTTCCCAATTCCACTTGATTGTTGTTATAAAGAGGCATGGGCCTAGTGTGTCAGAACATCGTTTTTGTTTTGTTTTGTTTTTTCACAAAAAAACAGAGATTCACACTTTCTTTGTTTCCCCCACCCCACCCCCCACCCCCGCGCTATGTATTACTGGCTGTCCTTGAATGTTCTATGTAGCTCACACTGGCCTTGAATTCAAGATCCTGCCACATCCCTGTGCCAAGCTCCAGAGATCTCAAATCTGTAAATAAAATCTGTGCATTCTGAAATCATTACATGGCTTTCAACTTTTCCCAAAACATTGTATAGGCCGAAGAACGTATTTCTATCAGACTACAGCTGGTCCAGGAGCATCAGATTTTAACCTGTCAATCAATCCAAACTCAGAAACTATAAGAGTGTACAGATATTCTTGGGGGCTTTATGAATCTGTTATTCCCGAGACAGGTTCAGATAGTTCTTAGTCAGTGTTCTGAGGAAGGCAGGAAGTGTGGGACCTTCTATGGATGAGCAAACAGAGGAGCCTGACCAGTAAGACACTGTTTTAAAAGAGTGTGTAAACAGGATGGAACTGTTCATTGAAGACCATGATGCTTTCTCGATTCATCTAGAGCCTCTGGGCATAATGTAATTGTGCAGTTATTCTGGCTCTTCCAGTCCCCTGAAGTCCAGTAGAGAAGATCAAAGTTCACATTCCAACCAGCAGCTGGAGATGTTTTCTAAATCCTGCTTGCTTAGTCCTCCCCAGTCCATTTCCAAAATCTCCTCCAGCGTGCCAAGATCAGAATTTTTCTTTCTTTTCACAAGTTTCAAATTGGAATATTTAGTTACATTGCTAACAATTAAGTCACCACGGACACCAAAGATTTCTCCAATCTGCTCTGTGGGACACAATATAATATAGCTTAACTCAACTCATTAACTTGTTAGTTTTATTTCATGTCTATTTATTGAATTATTGATTGCTTACTGGACTACAATACTACCAATTACTCTGGCCAGACAAAGATGAGCAAAAGCTCATGCTGTTCCTAGCCTCAAAGAACATAGAGCCTTGTGGGGTAGGTGAACCTTGACAAATAACCATAATAATAGGTAAATCATTTGAAGATATGCAAAGTGTTTTCAGGTAATAGCACCCACTGCTACAGCAACATATAACAAGGGAGTCTGAGGATGATCTAATTTAGGGCATCAAGGCTGACTTTTCTAAGCAAATTATATTGAATCCAAGACTCTGGCCATGAAAAGAAATGGTGGGGGTTTGTTGCAGGCAGTCTGCAGCTGCTGAAGTCCTCTTGGGGGAGCTCTTCTGGATGAATGGGGGGACATAGAATGAAGAGCTAAAGGAAGAATAGAGAGAAAGGGTGAAGCTGAAGAGGGCAGTAATAGCTAGTCATTGTAAGACCTTCAAGGCTTAAAGAAGCATTTACTTTCCTATGAACAATGGAAAAGCATTGAAGAGAAAACAGTTGACCCTTGGTATCCACAGGTTCTGTTGTGGGTGGGACAGTTAGGGACTGAGGGATGCTGGGAGAACCTGGCAGCCAGGTTTGCTTTGATAGGTTAGTGGGCACCTTGATTGGCCATTTGTCCTGGATTTGAGACCTAAAATCTACCACATCTAGGCTTTGTGATTTAAACTAAGCTGGAGCTCTCAGAGATTGACAGACCAAATAGAAAGTTTTCCCCAATGTTTGCTGGTTATTGTTGCAGTCAGCAAAAGAGCTCAGACAGACAAAGTAAGGCTTAGGAGAAAGTTTTGTTACATGGTGAAGGTTCATATTCAAGAGTTGAGCATAGGCTTCCCAAGAGATAGTAGTCCTGCTCGAGCTACTGGACAGCACCTTATGGGCAAACTTTAACAGAGTGAAGCATTCCTTGTGAGTTGAAGGAGTGGGAGAGACAAAGAATACCAGGAGTGGGTTGGGATTTTTCCTGGAATTGTGTTTATTCTTTTCTGTTTGAAATGAGTCATAGCATCAGATATACACTGGGAGCAGCTAGTTTTGCAAAATTAAAGATTTGAAACCAAGGACATTTAGTGGTCTTCTCAGTCACCTGTGTCACTAGACAGTTTTGAATGGTCGTGTGTGTGTGTGTGTGTGTGTGTGTGTGTGTGTGTGTGTGTTTCCAGTGTTGGAGTGCTAACCCAGAGCCTCATGAACACTCGGCAAGCAGTCTACCACTAAGCTATATCCCCAACCCTTTCTCTGTATTTTTTATTTTATCTCATCTCTGGTTCTTGCTGACTTGCTCAGGCAGGCCTTGACTTGTGATCCTTGTGCTTCTAGGGGTTGGGATTACAGGCCTAAGCCACCAAACCCAAATGTGATAGATTTTAGGTCTCAAATCCAGGACAAAGGGCCAATTGAGATGCTCATTAACATATCAAAGCCGACCTGGCTGCCAGGTTCTCCCAGCATCCCTCAGTCCCTACCTGTTACAGGGTCCTCCTGGTTGGGATACCCCACCCCTTACCCTGATCTCTCTAGCCCAAGAACTGAGCTTCCCTCCCTCCAGCTGCCCTTCCCTATATAATCCCACCACTTTTCTTATGTGTCCTTTCATCTATTCTTCACCCTCCTGGCCCCTTGGTTTGGCCCTCCCCTCCTTCTTTCCCCCTCTCCTCATATGGCCCAGCTCAGTCCAGGCACATTCACTCTGGACTCTTCCAGATGTCAGTGCCTCTGACTATGCTCTCACTTTTATCTACAATGCATTTTCTCCTCCACCATACCTAGGAGTAGTCATGTCCTTTCATCTTCCTCCCTTCCTTTCTTCCTTCCTTCCTTCCTTTCTCTCTCTCTCTCTTTCTCTCTCTCTTTCTTCCTTTCTTTCTTTCTGCCACATAAATCTTTGAGCAATCCTGTCCAGTCTCAAACCCAGGACAAATGGCTAACTGAAGTGCCCATTAACAGTATTATTTGTTTACTGTTTGACACAGAATTCTGCTCTAATACAGCATGACATCAGCCTTGAGCCACCATGCAGTGTACTTCTGTTTCCCCCTGTATAAACCTACCTCAATTTTAGAACCCTTCCTACAGAAATCTCCAAATTCCCTGAGGCCAAGGATTTCAGAATTATCTGAAAAATAAGACTAAGCATTAGAAACCAGAGGGATAACAGGAAAACTAAAAGTGTGGCCCCAGAATGTAGGAGAGGTAGATACAGTAGAGACTAATAGTTCAGCTGAGGCTGGAAGAGTCTCCCTCTGTAGCACATAAGAGCACGGGAACTTAGTAAGCACTGTCATGTTGCAGAACAAATCACAAAGTTCCATCAGAAAGAACTAGCTGTACAAGCTGGAAGGGATGAAACAATGGCCATGAGAAGATGCAAAATTTTCTAGAATTATGGCAATAAAAAGGCAGGAATCAAACTTTTGGCTTTGGGTGGAGTTTGTGTCTTAAGAAATACCTCATTGAGCACCATGGAAATATTTCCTTCTGTGTTACGCCTGACCTCTGAACTATAGCTTGACTTTGTCTCCCTACCAATTTACAATCCTGATCAACACTCACATGTATCTCCTGCTACATCTGGGTGACCCTAAAAATATAGCTTTATGAAATACAAAAACAATAGCAGCCTCTGGTTGGCCTCCCTTCCCCAGCTCTCTGAACCTTTATTTTCTCTAATTGGTTCTCATATTGATCGTTTCCCCAGCCAACCTAATGCGTGCTGTGAGAAATTTGTTTTCAAAGATAGTCTGGGTTTTATTTAACTTGGTTTACATAGCGGATTCAGATTTTATGAATTCTGCATCTGTATTTAGTCTTTCATCTACAAAGAAACCTTGGTAATCTTTGAGATTGATTATAAAGTACAGTTTTAGAGAAAGCACAAAACTATTCATTTTGACAGTTAACACTTTTCTAAATTTAAGTTTCAAGTTTCTAGTCCAGTCACTCTTGCTCACATGTTCTTAACAAAAACAAATGGGAGCATTACTCTGTAGTTTCCCCATCTACAGGTAGATTAGCTGGGATCCATCCAGAGAAACCCACTCTGTTCTAGTCAATATTTTGATTCCCTACAGGCATCTCAAAAGTGGCATTAGCAATGCCATTCAGTGACACTGGGGGAAAGGAAGCATTTAGTAAAGATACTGGTGTTCAAACAGTAAGGATAGATAGGCAGATAGATAGATAGATAGATAGATAGATAGATAGATAGATAGATCGCACATATATATGTATACAGTGTGCATGCATGAGTATGTGTGTGATTGTTTTGTTATCAAGCAAAGTAATGGGTTCTATTGTGACATTTTATACCTATGTATCATCATATTTTACTTCTATTTGCCTCCTACTTCCTTCTCCTCTCCCTTACTGGGCTATTAAAGAAGCTCCTTAAATAGTCCCATGCCTTCAGTCTTGAAGTCTATTGCTGCCAAAGTAATCTTCTAAAAACCTTCAACTATAAGGGTTTCTCAAACCCATTTAGTGATTCCCTATTGCTCATCAAATGAACAAACATTGCTGCCTGACTTCTGCTTTGATCATAGTCTGCCTTACTTGGTGTGCTCTCCTCTGCACAGTGTGCTCTGGCCAAATTCCACTTGTAATTTTGATTACCGTGCCCTAAATTTTCTCTCCCTCACTTTATTTAAGCTGCCTCTTCTTACCATTATAACCTTTCCCTCATCTCTACCATTGAAATCTTACCCAGCCTTTGCTTAATGTAGGTGTCACCTCTAACTAAAAGCTTTCCCTAACACCTACACTATTTCTCATTTCAAACTTAAGTACAAATAGTCCTCAATTGAGGTGGTTTGATTTACCACTTGTCAACTTTTCAATAGCATGCAATCCACTTGTATTCAGTAAACACTGTACATTGAAGTTTTGACTTGGATCTTTTTTTGAGCTAGTGATATGTGATCTGAGCTTCTCTGGAGAGAGGGACTGGAAGCAACAATCAGAGTTCCCAGTCAGCCCTATAACCACAAGACAGGACAATCCTGTGTACTACTATCTTTATTACTTTTGTGTTGCGGTGATAAAATAACCAGCAAAATCAATTTAATGAAGGAAAGGAGTCCCCCCCACACACAAACAGTTCAAGATATCATCCATCATAGCAGGGAAGTCAAGGCAGCATAAGCTTGAAGCAACTGGTGACATTGGGTTTACAGTCAGGAAGAAAAGCAGTAAACGGGTCCTATTGCTCAGCTTGTTATCTCTATTGGCAAGATCCTAGCCAGGGGATGGCATCACACACCCCAATTATTCACATTCAAGCTAATCCCCTCCATGAAGGCCCAGGGGTCTTCTTCCAAGTAACTCTAGGTTCTGTCAGGCTGACAAAAACACTACTCAGCTCATCTACATTGTCCTGTGTTGTTAGGCCATGACGGGCCATAGGTTGGACATACTAAATGCACTTTTGGATTTTCATTTCTCAGGGATGCCTTTCATCAAATGTGGACGAGCAATGGCACTCATTCTTCACTGGAGAATCCTAGACAGCTGTGGGGGAAGGGACAATCACAAACACAGGCCAGTTGGGAGTCACGGGGCTTTGCTTGCTATTGTATCTTCTGTATCCTTGTCACATTCATACTGAGTGGATTGAAATCCCAGAAGACCGCAACATGTCACGTTTATTTTTAGTTCCACCATGGCACATGGCCAGGACCTGGCACAGAGCAAGCCCTCAACAAATGTGTCTTCACGGATAGATTAACAAAAAGAAAGGAGCAAGGAAAAGAGATGGGAGAAAAGAAGAAATGCTAACATCAAGTTGCACTAGGGCAAGGGATAAATAGAAAAATACATTAAAAATCTTCAAATAGCAATTTGTTCAAAGCACAGCAAACCTGCTCATTTCTAAAGCCCTCTCCAGACTCTACCAGGATATTTCCTCCAATATTTGCAGTTTCTACAATATAACATCTTTTTGGGCACTAATGTGCCTGAAATTAAGGTGGCCCAGCCCCTCCGGCTACAGCAAATACCAAGTAACTTAAAGCTAAGTGATTTTTCTAGATAGAAGACACATGTTGAGAACTGAGCTCTGCACCTCTGCATAGCTTTGGACAGTCGCTAGGTTTAAAGTCTTCCTGGTCACATCTGGGCAGTCCCTCCAGGCCAAGCTCTAGTGTGCTCTCAGTGGCTTCCAGCTGCTTTTGTACCTGCTTCACCTTCGTTTAGTCTCCTTCCCCACTCAGTCCATTCTTTACTTAAAATGTCATCAATCTCCTTCAAAGAAAAGTGTGTGTGTGTGTGTGTGTGTGTGTGTGTGTGTGTGTGTGTTGGGGAGTATTCCCCTGCACAGCCACCACCTCAATGCCAAAGGTTGAAAAACTAGTAATGACAAGTATCCCCAAAGCTCTGGAGTTACTGCGGCTCTCAGCCATTGGTGATACACATAGGGCAAATACAACTACTTTGGACAACTATTTGATGGTAGCTACTAAATGCTAATATGTGTCTACCATATGATTCTATTACCTCACTGCTAATCACATATCCAGGAGAAATGTGTGTGTATGTTAACCAGAATGCATGTAGAAAAATCATAGTCATACTAGGGACTGGGGTAAAGGTCAATGGCAGATCACTACTCTAGTGTGCATGAGGCCCAGAAGTCATTCCCAGCATCCACACAAGAGAGCATGTGGAGCATGTGAAAGACTCTCCCTAGGTGTCTTCATAATAGTTCAAAACTGGAAACAATAATTGGAGAGTGGATAGACAAATTGTTGTATATTCATTCAACCAAATGTTACTCAGCAACAAAAAGGAACAAATGTCATGTGGAGAGAGTACTAAGGGGGAGAATTTGGAGGTGAACATGCTCGAAATATGTTATATGAGACTCTTTAATAAGAAATAATAAAATATTGCAAAGAGTTAAATAAACATCGGCAAGGTGTAGTACAGAAAGGCTCCTGTTATGGTTTTCTAATCACCAGCCCTCGTTTAAAATAGACAAATAAAGATAATTTGTATTGTGCACATTCTTTTTATTTCTTTGTTTTATAAGAAATGAATAGTCCCTTTGAGTGGGACCACTCAGTGATTTTGTTCACTTTCTTCCAGAAGTCCCCAGTGTGGATCCCCATAGACATTCCTTATGTACTCATTGCACCTAAAACTTTTGCAGGGTCCATTTGTAGAGAAATGTAAGATCTTGAGAGGAGGAAGCTTGTGAGTCGGTGAGGAAACATTAGGAAAGAATTGTTCAGGGAATAAAATAAAGGAAGAGGATAGATGGAAATGACCATGACCAAAGTAGGCATGATAGAAAGTAGTAAGTAGCCTTGCTGGCTGATGTATGCCAATTTAACACAGGCTAGAGTCATCTGGGGAAAGAGAAGCTTAACTCAAAAACTCCTCCAACAGATAGGCCTGTGATTAAGCTCTGCGGTACGTTTTCTTGATTGGTGACTGGTATGGGAGGGACCAGCTCACTAAGGGATGTGCCACACCAGTCTGGTGGTTCTGGGTGCTATAAGAAGGCATACTGAGCAAGCCATGAGGAGAAGTCAGTAAGCAACACTCTCCTTCATGGCCTCTGAATCACCTCCCTGCCTTATTTGAGTATCTGCCCTGTTTTCCCTTAATGATGGACTCTGATGTGAAAGCATAATCAAAATAAGCCTTTTCCTTCCCAAGTAACTTTGGGTGGTTTAGTACAGGAGTAGAATCCATAACTAAGATAGTAGTAGCTCACTGCTAGTGGGCTTGTTTGGCAAACTCAATAGCCTGGGTTCCATCTCTAGCACTATAAAGTCAAAAACAAAAATTTTAAAATGCAGTTATGATAGAGTCAACCATGCACACCCAGTGGTCATGTCTTCATCCATGTGAGACTTTCTGCCTGATGAAATTTTTTTTCAGTGCCCAGAGTTCATTGCATGGGCACCAAACAGAGCATTTTGAGCAATCTGGCTCTTGATAATACTTTCTTTGTTACTTTAAAAATTCTATCTGATTGCTGATGAACTCAAACTCTTTCCATACTAGTTTGTAGCAGCAATGGCCTTTGCAGGGAGTTTTCTGATTTCAGTACCCATTGTAAAAGACTCAGGAGATGAAAGGTTATACAAAGGTTAAGTATTATTGCTTTAAATATCTTGGGAAAAATGTCTTATTTAAGACATTCATCACAAAAGAAAGGCTGAAAAACAGAAAACCAGGCAAGTGATACAGAGGGAAAAAAACATCTTTACTGGAAAAACAACGTGACCTTTCCTTTGTCCAAAATAACTTCGGGAAATCAGTATAATCTGGCAGGTGAACTTTCTAACAGTAATAAAGGAATCAATTTATGCTCTAAGATATTACAGAAGTTGCTGTTGAAATCAGAAAGCCCTCTAGGAATGGAATAATTTTCTCAATGCTTTGTTAGTCGAGTAAGGAAAGCCTGAAGTAAGGAATCTTTTTCACCTGTGAAAAATTCCCCCTTGGAAGTACTGTAAAAAACAATGCTTTGGAGCTCAATCTTAGTGAAGCCCTCTATCTGACCATTGCTGTTGTCTTATCATATGTATTTTTCACCTTAAGGAAACCAGTATTATATAATCGAATGCCAGATCCCAGTTTTGTTCTCATTAACATTAGTTTTCCAGAAATGGAGGAAAATCTATAAAAAGAACACCTTTTTTGAGACATGGTCTCTCTAAATCTCTTGGGCTGGCATAAAACTCACTATACAGGTCAGACTGGCATCAAATTCTTGATCCTCAAGGCCCCAACCTCCCTAGTGCAAGGATTGCAGAAATGCATCAATATGCTCTCTGTTATACCGTAGAATTTTATATTACTTTCCTAGTGTGAAGATTTGCCAGCCAATGCTAAAATGGAAACTTTATTCACAAAGTCCCTGACCCTCCTACTCACTGCTCCTCCATTCAAAAATATCTATCCATTATCTTCTTTGTAACAGTTAGTAAAAGAAGGTGTATTAACTTTTGCTTATATCCTTCTAGGCAGAATAAGAGACACATGGCCAAACCTTGCTGCAAGGGAGGCTAAAATGGAATTCGTTATTTCAAAAAGTAGCTGCCTCATTAAAAATATCCTAATACTATTTTAAAATGTAAGCTACTCTAATTCTAACCAAGCAAGTGAAAAACCTGTATGACAAGAAGTTCACGTCTTTAAAGAAAGAAATTGCAGAAAATATCAGAAGATGGAAAGATCTCCCATTCTCATGGATCAGTAGGATTAACATAGTAAAATATGACCATCTTAACCAAAAACAATCTACCGACTCAATGCAATCTCCACGAAAATTCCAGCACAACTCTACAGATCTTGAAAGAACAATACTCAACCTCATAGGGAAAAACAAAAACCAAGGATAGCTAAAACAATCATGTACAATAAAAGAACTTCTGGAGGTGTCACCATCCCTGATCTAAAGCTAAACTACAGAGCAATAGTAATACAAAATGCATGATATTGACATAAAAACAAACAGATTGGTCAATAAAATCTAATCAAAGACTCAGAAGTAAATCCACACACCTATGGACATTTGATTTTTGACCAAGAAGCCAAAATTATACAGTGGAAAAAAACAAAGCATCTCCACAAATGGTGCTGATCTAACTGGATGTCTGCATGTAGAAGAATGCAAATAGATCCATATCTATCACCCTACAAAAATCTCACATCCAAGTGGATTGAAGACCTCAACATAAAACCTGATACTCTGAACCTGATAGAAGACAAAGTGGGGAATAGCCTTAAATGCATTGACACTGACACAAGAGGCAACTTCCTGAACAGAATACCAATCATGCAGACACTACAACAGTTAATAAATGGGACCTCATGAAAGTGAGATGCTCTCTGTAAGGCAAAGGATGCTGTTGAAAGGATGAAACGGCAGGCTACAGAATAGGAAAAGATCTTCACCAACCAGTATCTGATAGAGGTCTGATATCCAAAATACATAAAGAACTCAAGAAACTAGACATCAACAAACCAAATAATCTGATTTTTAAAATGGAGTACAGAGCTAAACAGAATTCTCAAGAGGAATCTCAAATAGCCAAGAAGCCTTGACGAAATGTTCAAAATCCTTAGCCACCAGGAAAATGCAAATCAAGATGACTCTAAGATTCCATCTTATACCTGTCAAAATGACTAAAATCAAAAACACAAATAGCAGCTCATGCTGTCTAGGATGTGGATCAAAGGGAACACTCCTCCATTGCTGGTAAGAATGTAAACTTGTACAGCCTCTTTGAAAATCAATGTGGAAGTTTCTTAGAAAATTGGGAATTGATCTACCTCAAGACTCAGCAAGACTACTCCTGGGCATATACCCAAAGGATGCTTTACCATACCACAAGGACACTTGCTCAACTATGTTCATAACAGCTTTATTCATAATAGACAGAAACTAAAACAACCTAGATGTTCCTCAACTGAAGAATGGATAAAGAAAATATGGTGCATTCACACAATGGAGAATTACTTAGCTGTTAAAAACAATGACATCATGAAATTTTCTGGCAAATTGATGGAACTAGAAAAAAAAAAAATCATCCTGAGTGAGGTAACCCAGACCCAGAAAGACATGGTATGTACTCACTTATAAGTGGATATTACCTCTAAAGGATAAGCATGAGTCCATAGACCCAGAGCAGCTAAGTAACAAAAAGGGCTCAAGAAGGCGGGGCATGAATATCACTGTGAAGGTGAATAGACATCACAGGTGGACTGGAAGGAGTCTGGATGGGGTCGGGGATGGGAACAGAAAAGATCTGGATGGGGGAGAATGGAAGAAGAGAGTACTTGGAGGGACAACTGAAATGGGAGTGGCAGCCCTGGGACAAGCTAGAAACCTAGTGCAATGTAACTTTCCAGGAATCTACAAGGGTAACCCTAACTAAGACTCCTAGCAATGTGGGATATGAAGCCTGAACTGGCCATCTCCTATAACCAGGCAACACTTCTAATGGAAAGATTAGGACACCAACCCAGCCACAAAACTTTAGACCTACAATTTGCCCTACTTACACAATGTGCTGGGTAAGGGTGGTACAGAAATTGGAAGAGTGGCCAACAAATGACTGGTCCAGCTTGAGACTGTACCATGAGAGGGAGGCCACCCCTGACACTGCCTGCAGGCCCAGAAACCAGAAGCTGGATAGCCCAGAGACCTAGGATAGATCCAAACATAGCTGACAAAAAAGTCAATGAAATGATGCCTAATAGTAGTCTGCAATATTCATAAATTGGTACCTAGTCAATCATCATCAGAGAGGCCTCACCCAGCAATGGAAGTAAAACAAATGCAGAAACCCACAGCTAAACATTAGACTGATCTTGGAGAATCCTGAGGAAGAGGGAGGGGAAGAATTGTAGGAGCCAGAGGAGTCAAGGACACCACAAGAAAACCCACAGAATCAACTAACCTGGGCTCATATAGCCCCAGAGAGAAGGAACAGACAACCATGGAGTTGGGACTCACCTGGGGCTTATACATATGTTACAGATGTGTGGCTTAGTCTTCATGTGGGACTCCTAACAGTAGGGGCTGTTGCTATACACAGTATTCTGCCCTTTTCTGAAGAGTGGTTGATAGTGGGGGTAGGAAAAGGAAGGTGAGGAGAAGGACTGGGAGGAGAAGGGGGAGGAGAAACTGCTGTCAAGATATAAAATTAATAGAAAGATAAATAAGATATAGAATGAAATTTTTTTAGAAAGAAAGAAAAATATAAACTAGTCAATGGCAACAGTCTATCACTGTTCAGAATCTTTGTTGTTCTTTAGCTTAGTACACATTTAATAATTCTTTGAGAATGTATTTCCAGATAAGAGGTCTTTTTCAGGCTGACCATTACCCAAGAGAGTGACCTTCTCCAGTGTTACACACTCTGATGGTATAACACTAAGATTACCTCTAAAATACTACCTTGAGTGTTTGTAGTAATGGTGATAGTTAACTTGCTACAAAAAGCAAAAACAAATCTGAGAGATCTGCCCTGAAGTAGGTGGTACCATCCAGTGGATTAGGGACTCAGACTTAACTAAAGAATAAAAGGGAGAAAGCCGGGCAAGTGTGGGCATTCCTCTTTCTCTGCTGTCTGATGATGCACAGGGACATTGACTAACAGCCTCCTGCAGGCATGGACAAAACCTGGTCTTACCACAAATCCTTTCCCATCTTGATGCATCACATGAACAATGAACCAAAAAATACCTTGTACCTTTTTCTGAAGATACCTTTCAGGTATTTGGTCACAGAAATGAGAAGAGGACCTAATGTATAGCCTATGAAACTATAAATACATTATTGCTTTATCCATGGATGGAGTCAGAGCTGTTATGATCCAAAATTTCCATAAGACCCATCTCTGAATATGAGTACAATATTAAGAGCCAATCTATCAACACATGATATTTTGAAGGACCATCACACTTATGTTCTAACAGTGGCTGTTAATGAAGTAGAAGGAGGCTAGGACACTATAAGCAGAAAGAAAGGCATGCACAAAGTTTATGTATTGGGAAAGAATCGCTATGTTTGAAGAGCTAAAGAAGGTCCACGTACCTAGGATTTTGTACCCAAATATGATTCTTCTAATATACTTACTTCTTTGATTCATTTTGTGTAATAGTTTTCTCCATATGCACAGAGAATCAACTCAAGAGAGCTTTACTAATATACATGTAAAAGATTTCATTAGGATTATTTCTCTTTAAAAAAACGTACCAAACTCAAGGCTGGAGAGATAGCTCGGCAGTTAGGAGCACTGGCTGCTCTTCCCTAAGACCCAGTTTCAATTCCCAGCACTCGAAGGGCAGCTCACAGCTATCTGTAACCCCACTCCCAGGGGTATATGGTGCCTTCCTTTGACCTATGCAGGACATAAGATACATGCAGACAAAACACCCATATACATAAAATAAAAAATGAAAAATAAAATGTGCCATACACTTCCAGCAGCTCAGAAACTTGCTAAGGACAAGATACTTAAAATATCAAGAACATCCTAGTTAAGTGAGTATTAACCCTGAGCAGATGGGTCCCGACAACTGGATGTAAGAGAAAGCACTTTTCATTAGTGGGTCCAAACTCAGTCCAGGGTCATTAAAGAGAGCAGGAGCAATGCTAGCTACCGGGATAAATGGTATACTGAGATGGTACTGAGACTGGAACAAGAAAGAGTAATAAATCTAAAAGGGAGATTCATTAGAGGTAGCTATAGATTCATTGTTAAATATCTCATTGAGTGATAGGGTCTTTTTTTTGCTTGTTGTTTCCTTTTTGGTTATATTATGGTTTAGATTGGTTTGGTTTGGTTTGGTGTGGTGTGGTGTGGTGTGGTGTGGTGTGGTTTGGTTTGGTTTGGTTTGGTTTGGTTTGGTTTCATTTGGTTTTGAGCAGGATTTCATGTAGATCAGGATGGTCTCAAATTTGTTATATAACTGTGGACGGCCTTGAACTCCTGATCCTCCTGCCTTCACCTCCCAAGTGCTAAGATCACACTACCACCATGCACCAACACCACATACCACAAGCACCACCACAGCCAGCTGTTTCTCCTTTTTAAAGGTGGCTTATTCTGTGACTCTGCTTAACAAGATGGAAAAAAAATGACTGTGTGCTAGTGCTAGGCTCCAGGTTTCAAGACAACCAGCTGCTTCTAACCTAGTCTGTTGGAACCCTGGAACCCTACTGTATAAAAAGTTCGCCTACACTGCTGAAAGGCTGAGGGGTTAAAAACTATATGAATGGCCTTCCATCAGAATGCCATACATTTGATTGAAAAATCTAGAATGTTCTAGACAAAATGCTCCATTTACTGAATCCCACCAATTGACCAACAGCTGGTACTGCATAGAAGAGAGGAACCAGTCAATGACAAGCCTACACCAAATTTGTGACTCACAAGATCACAAAATGCAATATATTTGCTAATACAGAACACTACGTTTTATAATTCTTTGTTCTGTACCAGTACATATAAACACTGGCCAAAGTGCCTTTGGGTTTATGGACTTTTTCTAAGGTATTAGGTCAATGAGACGTTTGGGACTTCTAAGTCTCTTGGGCCTTCTTTCTGTTTCTTGAGTGTGGACTGCTGAAGCAATATCCTCCATTTAGATGGCTCTAACATTACAGAGAAGATAATTAGATAGCAGAAACATAGTAAAACTGACTGGATATTTGTTTGTTGAATAGAGAGGCCAAATGACCTTCTGTAACTGTCCATCCCACTTACATAGAAAGAATAGTGCTCTTAAATCACAGCTGTTGGGTTTCCCCTTGAGCTGAATATCCTTTGAGATGAAGAATGAATTTAATAGTGTTAAAAAGCAAGCAGTCTCAATACCCAACATCACTGGATTTAAAAACAACCCCATTTATAAAATAGGGCTGCCTATCTTCATTGGAAACAAAAGTTGAAAAACACCATGATCGTCTTCTTTCTAATCAGGCAGTCTTTCAGGTCCTCTGTATCTGCTTCCATTTATAAACACTTGGAATTTGCCCAAGTTATTAATTATTCTTGGTAATTGGGTCAGAAGTGGCAAAAATAATCACAAAGAAGTCTCAAGCTTCAAATAAGCTTATAGTTTAAAGCCAAATATCATAAGTGCCTAAAGTGAATTACACTGCCTCACTCTGCCTCTCTGGACAGAATACTTCAAAACAACAGAATGGCATGGAAATGGAAAAAAATACAAAGGCACATAAATATGCAACAGAAGATAAAAGTACCTAATTGAAAGAGATCAGACAAAGAATTAAGAAACTAAGGGCCTCTAGTGTTGTCAATTAGTATCTCTAAACAAACTTAATCTCTCTGGTTCTCAATCTCTTTGTGAAAAGATTTCTCTTTGAGGAGAAAAATCTTAAAAGTTCTTGAGGTTGCTATGAGTATCTGTGTAATAATTAATGTAAAAACAAAACATCCACATAGACATAGAGTGTTTAAAATGTGCTGCAAGTATAAAGAAGTAATATTGTTTTAAAAACCCTAAATTTTATTTCTCTCCAAAGAGTAAAAAGAGAGCTCTGTGCATCCCATGTGTAGAGATTGGCTAATATAACCCATTTATTTTGAAAATGACAAAATTCATGTCTGGAAGAGTTCAATGGCTTGTGAAGACTGCAGATCTGTCACCTGGAAAAGTATTCTCCTTCTACCCAGCCAACTGTTCTCTTGGGACTCTTGATTGTCCTTGAACACTTCTGAAGTTGCAGGTAATGTCTAGAATGGTTATCAGCATGTGTACAGCTCCCAGGATTTTTACTGGTTAAAAGAGAAGGTCACGAGCTAGTCCCCATCCTCTGTGATCCGTCCTTCAGTTAATGCTATTAAGTCATGTAGTTGGAGTCTGAAATGTCCCTGATAGGCTCCTTATGAATGTTTATTCTCCAGTTGAAAACCTGCAGAGACCATAGGAGCTGGCAGAGGTAGGTCACTAAGAATGTGTGTTTGAAAGTTGTTTTCTGGTCCCTCTGCCTCTCAAATGCTGTGATTATACGTATGCACTACCACCTCAATGCCCTCACTTCCATTCTTAGAGAGGGCTGTCTCATTGATTTTTCTTATATCAAGCAAAAATGACTTCCTCAAAATGCAAATTTATTTTTTATCAGCCTACTTAATCTTTCAAAGTTTTCCCATAAAAATCAAATCTTACCATGACACATATGGCCCTAAAGAAGATGGAGCCTACAAATCTGTTTAGCTCCATTGCTTTCTATTCCCTTCCAGTACTGGGTTACGATTGATGACCTCAAGGCATGTTCACCCTACGATCCCATTCTCCTGGCATGTTGTTTGTGCTTTCCCTAATCCACTTTACTTCCTTGATACATCCACCCAGGAATCCAAATCAACTCTAGTGTCTCCTCCTCTAGAAAATTTTCTGTGTTACTCTATAGAGTGAACTGGGGCAATTTCTTAACCACCTCTTTTTTATTAGGTGTGTGTGTGTGTGTGTGTGTGTGTGTGTGTGTGTGTGTGTGTGTGTGTGTGTTCAAGTGGGTGGGAGGTCCAAACCTATATGTGAAAACCAGAACATCTCTGGAATGCCATCTCCCTTCTTTGAGACAGGAACTCTCACTGGCCTGGAGCTTACCAATTCAACTACACTGACTGGCCAGGGCTACTTCCTCCCTGGTACTGGGATTACAAGCACATACCACCAAGCTTCACATTTTTCCATGAGTGTTTTTATAGGGATTCTGGAGGAAAAACTCTGGTCCTCTTGCTTACAAAGGAAGCACTTTATTGACTGAACTCTCCAGTCCTCCAATTCGTTGCATACTTTGGCATTAAACATTTATGCATGTAATAACTTGATCAATGCCAGTCTTCACTGTCACAGACTGGGAGGCCCATGGGGTAGTATCCTGTCTCTTTTGTTCACTACTTGCTCTGTGATTAGCACCTGGCATTCAGTAGGTGCCCACCTTTTGAAAGAGACATGAAGAAAGAATTTGATCTCAAGACAATACAGTCTGCATCTTTTCATAGCATCCTCTAAAAATATAAAAGTAAACTGACCAAAATTAGAGGGACTCTACCTTGTTTTTGTGAGTACTCTCTAAAATCTATGAATTCATAAATGTAGTAGAAAACAGATCTAATTTCTAGAAGCAGTCCCTACTTTCAGAACATTTCCCTATCTAAAGGTCTTTCTTTATATGCCAAGAAAAGGCCAACTCTTCACTCTCCCTGACCTCTAAGTCCAACAGTTCTCCAACATATGTCTGACATGGTTGTGGAAATTTTACAATAATAAAAATAAATGCAAAAATAAATAAAAATAAAAGTAAGCATGTTATGTTCAACTTAAGAAACATATACAAAAGATCAAACTCTTTCTCAACTCAAATTTGTTCTAATAAAGATAGAGAAATTTTTAAATCTTTCTTTTCTAGGAGCAGAGACATTGGAAAGACACATATTAAGTTACCAAGATTCTAATAGTTTCTAAACATGTGCTAGGCACTGTGCAAATATTATATCAAGTACTTTCACGGCCATGCTATTAGTTTGGGTACTGCCACTTTAGCATATGAACTAAGAACAGAGCTAATCCAGGATCATGTGGCTATAAATCAGCCCAGCTGGAAACCAAACTCAGAGCCCTTGCCTACACAGAAAAGTTCTCGCCATTATCCAGTTATGTTCATTTCCTTTCCCTAAAAGTAATCCTTCCAAGTTCATTTCTGAGCAGCTGCAGTAAGCATGCTGAAGATAACATCCCCTGTGTCTTCATTCACTCTGTGTACTCCTGACATTTAACTCCTCTCTGTTTTGAGGTATCAACACAGACACACACTTACTTGTACTTCTCTCCCTTAAACTCAAGGCTGCTCAGCTCTTTCTTTCTGGTTTTGTTGTTGCGTTTTGTTTTGCTTTGCTTTGTTTGAGATGGGCTCCTAGTGTGAAGCCTAGGCTAGCCTCAAACTTATCTTCTTTCTCCCACCTTGAAGAATTGGGATTCCAATAGTGTATCTCCATGTTTAGCTTTTTTGAGAGTGAGAACCATGCTTCATCCATGTTTGGAACTCAGTGCTGAGGGAAGTCGTTAACACTTCGTGAATCTTTGTTAACTGGATAAATATAGGCTGCTGCAGAGATTACTAAAATGCTCATTGCTCCCAGAATATTTAAGATCTAACTGTGACAGGACTGAGTTTGCCAGAGCCAGGCTGACTCCATGACAGGCTGCAAACTGACAGTTTGGGAAACTAGGCCTAAGTTTCTGTTTCCCAGAAATGAGAACAATGATACAGGAACCTGTGGTCAGCCAGCCATAGCCACAGGCAGCCAATCAAAGGACACCTTGTCATCTGGCCTGAAGCACGAAGAGGTAGCTGGAATGAGTAAGCAACCCCCTGGGAAGTCTAATCACGAACAGTGTTGCTATAGATTCATAAATGTATCCACATGCATATTCAGGGATGATTTATGAAGTATATGGTAACTCTGTATTTAACCTCTGAGAACTTGTTGGATTGTTTTCCAAACAAACAGCTTCATTTTCTAGTCCCATTTGAATTATCCACATTCTCACTAGCAACTTTTGCCAGATGTTTTTATTGCATTTGGCTCTTGATTTATTACTATAACCTGCTTAAAAAGCTTTATTTCCCAATGTCCTTTAAAGGCAGAATATGTTCCTGTTTTCAGTTTCTGTTGAGGCCTTCACTTAGGCTAGATACCAATAATCCAGTCCCTCCAACACTTTCTCTTAGATTCCATCCAAGTCCTTAAAGATCAAGTACACAGGGTGGGAAAAGATATTTGAAAACCAATTCATTCAATTAGGAGACATACAAATGATGAACAAATATATGAGAATACTAATTCATTAATCATCAAGGAGATGCATATTGAAATTCATAATAGAGGCCATCTCATTTGTGTTAGAATGGCTATACATTAAAAAGACAAAAACATTTAAGGATGCAGAATAAAAGGGAGAATTTGTATTCTAATAGTGTAAGTTACTATAGTCACTAAGGAAAATACTACAGAAAGTACTCCAAAAACTAAAATTGATTCACTATATGATCCATCAATAGAAAGGTGTGTCTGTTTCTTTTTAGGTAGTGATTGGGACCAAACCAAGGACCTTGTGTATGCTAAGCACATGCTACAGCCATCTCAGGTATATGACCAAGACATAGAATTAATTCAGGTGTCTGTTTAATGGCTTTTAAAAATGTGATATTTGCACAATGGATTAATTTCATCCACAAAAATAGAAGAAAGAATAGCATTTGCGTGAAATATGGATGGATATCATAATGTTAAGCAAAATCAGCCAGACATAGAAATACAAATGCTACATTTGACTCATCTGTGAAATTTAAAAGCATTCAAATCATAGAATAAATGAGCAGAATAGCAGTTACTAGAGGCCAGGGAGGGAATGGGAGAGGCTGCTCAATAGCCACAGTGTCGACTCCAGCCAGACAGGAGGCAATGCTGGTGTTAGGTTACACAAAGGTTATCACTGGTGGCAATACAGTGTGACTTTTATCCACAACACTTTTAGGAAAGATTCCAAACATTCTTATGTCTTAACATTTCTCACAAAGAAATGTTAAGTGTTTGATAGACATGTAAGTAACTCAAGAGTTACTTATTATGTAGTGTGACCTGTAACCGTACCAAGATGCTACACTATAGCCTATAAAGTGCACTATCATCTCCTGACAGAGTTGCTTTTCATCAGAAATTTGCTCCCCATCGGTAATATTTTAATATTTTAATCATTTAAAAACAGATTTTAATTTAGATTTTTATTACATCCTCTGCCCCTCCCCAAGTTTATCCTGACTCTGTCATCTCCTCCCCCCTACCTACCCAACTTTAAGTTCTTTTCCATACCACAAATAAAACCCCAATACAACAAACTGTTCAAAACCTAGAAAACAAAATGCAGTATCTCACAACAACAAAAACAAAAGACCAAACTGTAACCAAATAAGAGCGCGTGTTGTGTGTGTGTGTGTGTGTGTGAGTCTTACACACACATAATAAACTATGGAGTTCATTTACATATTATAAATGACAGTTTCATTGTTAACCTTTACCCTAGTAGCTATGTATATAATCATTCATTCATTTTAAAAATGTGACAATATAAAACATAAAAAGATGAAAATAAACACTATACCATCAAATTAGAGAAGACTTTGGAAAAGAGAGACCACAGGAGTCAAAGCCCCACTCATTTGCACCCTCGGGAATCCCATGAAACACTAAACTGGAAGTCATAAAATAAGTGCTGAGGGCCTGGTGCAGACTCAGGCAGGCCCTGTGCTTACTGCCTCAGTCTCTGTGAGATCATATGAGCTTTGCTCATGTCGATGTAGAAGGCCTTATCTTCTTGATGTTGTCCAACTCCCCTGGCTCTTACATTCTTTCCACTTCCTCTTCCATGGGGTTTTCTGAGCCCTGAGGGGAAGGATTTAATCAAGTCATTCCATTTAGGGCTAAGTGTTCCAAGGTCTCTCACTCTCTGTGTAATGTCTGGCTGTGGGACTCTGTATTGTTCCCATCTGCTGCAGAAGGAAGCTTCTGTGATGGCTGAGCAAGGCACAGACTGATGGACAAGTATATAGCAGATTATCATTCATACTCATATTAGTACATTTTTAGATCACTGTTACTTACTTGGTTTTGCCCTAGGTTTTGTCCCTAAGCTATTTAGTCTCAGGTTCTTGGTCAGCCAACAATGTTGAATATGAATTCCTTCATGTGGAGTGGGCCTTAAGTTAGATCCATTAGTGGTTGGTTCCTCCCACAAGGTTTGCGCCACCATTGCCCTGGTATATTTTACAGGCAGGACACTGCTGTAGATAAAGGATTTGTGTCGAGTGTGGTGTTTCTGTTTCTCTTTTGATAACCTGCAGAGTATCTTCCTGTATCAAAGACAACTGGAACACAAAGGTAAAGGGTCTATGTAAGCACCAGGTCTACACCTCCGTATCCAATGAACTGTGTAGGTGTTGTCTTCAGCAATGGAACCTTGCTGTCCATTTGTGGAGAGCAACCTATAGCCTGGGCAACAGCCTCTGTTTGGAGATTGCTGTGGGGCTCCTTTGGCCAACAAATCAACTAGATGTAACCCAGTAATTCATTTGGTAAAAAGAGAATCCCAGTTGGGGCTTTGTCTCCCCCATTATTTTGGTGATTTCATTTAGATCACTTTCATATTTGTGTGTATTTTGCAAAGCTTGTACTGTATTCGGTTTTCATACTACTCCTCAAATGGCCCTTAATCTTAGCTGTCTCTCCCTACATTCCCTCTGTCCCTCCCCTCTGCCCCTCCCCCCTAAATTGACCCTTCTGTTCCAGCCTCCTTCCATTCATCCATAACCATCTATTCCATTTGCCTTTCCTAGGGGGATATATATGCCCTTCCCAGGTCTTTACTCTATACCTAGTCTCTGTGATTCTATGGATTGTAGCTTATTTATCATTGAAGTAACAGATAATATCCGTGTTAAGGAAATACACACTATATTTTTCTTTCTGGGTCTCAGCTACCTCACTCAGGATCGTTTTTCTAATTCCATATATTTGCCTGCAAAGTTCATGATTTCATCATTTTTAAAAGATGAGTAATATTCCATCGTATAAATGTACCATATTTTCTTTATGCATCCTTCTGTTGGGGAACATCTAGGTTGTTTCCAGTTTCTGGCTATTAGGAATAGAGCAATGATGAACATGGTGGAGCAAGTAAGTATCTCTATGGTAGGATGGAGCACCATGTGTGTATATGCCCAAGAGTGGTATAGCTGGATCTTGAGTTAGATTGATTCCCATCTTCCTGAGGAACTGCCACACTGATTTCCACAGTTACTATACAGGTTTGTATTTTCACTAGAAAGTAATGAGTGTTCCCTTTATGCCATGTTCTCTCCTGCATGAGTTGTCATTTGTGTTACTGATCATAACCATTCTGACTGGTATAAGATGAGATCTCAAAGTAGTTTTGATTTGCATTTCCCTGATGGCTAACAATATTGAACATTTAAAAAAAAAAAACATTTCTTAGCCATTTGAGTTTTCTCTCTTGAGAATTCTCTGTTTATATCTGTATCCCATTTTAAGCTGAGTTATTAGTTTTCCTGACATCTAGTGTTTTAAATTAATATAAATATATATTAGATATTAGTCCCCTTTCAGATGTAGAGTTGGTAAACATCCTTTTCCATTCTGTAGCCTGCTGCTTTGTCTGAATGACTGTGCCCTTTACCTTAGAGAAGCTTTTCCGTTTCATGAGACCCTATATTAGTTTTTGATCTTAGACCTGCACTATCCTTGTTCTGTTCATGAAGTTGTTCCCTGTGCCAATGCGTTCAAGGCACTTGAACTTCCTTTCTGTCATGTTCAATGTACCTAGTTTTAGCTTGAGGTCTTTGATCCATTTAGAGTTGAGTTATGTGAAGGATGACAAGTATGTATCCTGTGAGTTCTCCGGCCTGCTGCAGTTGTGAGAAGGGGTGGAATATAGCAAAGAGGGATGGAGGTTAGGAGGAAAAGATTGGTGGGATCCACTAGAGATGAGGTGGTGGGAGGTTGCTGCTTATGTTCTGCTGTAGAGACCAGGATGGGACTGGGGATTGAACTTGGAGGAATCAAGCAAGAGGTAAGGATCTGCAGTTAGCCTGCCTGATTCCCTGACAGGAGTGGCCTGTGTGTCACAACTATTTTTATAAGGGCACTAATTCTCACTAATGTGGTCACCATCTTCATGATCTATTCACTTTCCAAAGGTTTCACTTTCTAATGTGAGCTTGGGATTTGGAAGATAAGGTCTCTATTGTTACCATAAACTAAGACATAGAGAATATTGGGGACTCCAAGATATGTAAGCTTCTGCCACAAAAAAAGGGGGGAGACACAGATGCTATTGGGGCAAGGCAGTGTGGGCTTAAGTGTGGCTTGGAGACATTCCTCCCAAAAGCTTGTGAAAAGGAAACATGAATATCTTAGAGACATAGCAGGTGGGGAACCATGATGAATCAATCAACTGACCATACACATCTTTTGTGTATTTCTATAGATGTCACACTCAAGTAGATAAAGTCGAAGAAAATGCTGAAACTACCATTTAGGTCCCTGTTTTAGGGTTTTCATTGCTGTGAAGAGACATCATGACCACGGAAACTCTTATGAAGGCAAACATTTAATTGGGGCTGGCTCACAGTTATAGTCTGTTATCATCATGGCAGGAAGCATGGTGGCATGTAGGCAGACATGGAGCTGGAGAAGGAACTGAGAGTTCTGCATCTTGATCTGCAGGTAGCAGAAGTGAAACTGTGAGACACTAGGCGGGCTTGAGCTTCAGAGACCTCAAAGGCTAACCCCAAGTGATGCACTTCCTCCAACAAAGCTATACCTACTCCAGCAAAGCCATGCTTCCTCAGAGTGCCACTCCCTGTGACCCTATGTGGGTCATTTTCTTTCAAACCACCACAGTGGTAACCTTCACATATTGGAACTGCTCCCACAGCCTTTTACAGATGCTCCTCCGGGGACCTGGATAACTGTGAGCTAAGAAAGAAACAAGAGAAGCTGTATGGGGAATATCAAATGAAACACATCTGGAAACAAAGCTTTGAAGCCTCTTAAGAAAGGAACTCAGCAGCTAATGGGAATGAGAGGATATGCAAGGACATTGTTCTACCTCCAAGCCATGCTCAAGTTTTCTGTAGATGTGAGCTCAGCAAAGAAGGGAAAGACCTCTTTACAACTCAGGAGGTAACTTTCCTAAATGGCCTCAATTAATGGTCTAAAAGGCATCTATCTTAACCCTGCCTCGGTAGCCTATTGACAAGTAAAGGAGAGAAGATTCCTTCCAAATGACCCAAAGCTGATGGATAAATGTCAGAATGAAGACCTCAGAAACACAAAAAGCTGAATGAAATAATGAAATAATGAAAACAGCGGACAAGAAAACAAACTTACAAGGAGATTTTCCAAAGAAAACAACAAAATGAAGTAACACTTTAAATGAAAATTTCAAACTGGGTATGATGGTGCACACTTTTAACCCTAGCACTTAGGACACAGAGGCTGGCAGACCTCTGTGAGTTTGAGACCAATCGAGGGTATGAAGAGAGACCCTGTCTCAAAAGATGGAAAAAGAAACAGAAAATCCTAAAATGAAAAATTGAAGAATTTATTTATCTATTGATCTGAAAGATTGGATCAAGTGGAATAGAGAATAACCAATCTTTAAGTGAAAGTAGATGAATTAGATTACTCAGAGAAAATATTAAATCTAAAAAAGAAACCCCAAAACAAACAAAATATGAATGGAACATTCTGGGACACTATTAAAAAAATCCAAACCTATTAAAAAAAAAAAAAAAAAAAGATCCAGGTCAAAAGCACACAAAATATTTTCATCAAAATCCCAGAAGAAAAATATAATATAAGGAAAGATGCCTATAAAGATTCAAGAGGTGTACAGAACAGCAACTTATGCATGTGCATACAGAGGTAATTTTCCCTTGGAGTTTAAAACTTGTAAGCCTTGAATGTGTCCTAGAGCCTCGCTTTGCTTCCAGGTGTTCAATTCAGTAAACACAGAGTTTACTACATTTCAATTATCCAACAAAAGACTTCAGCAGCCTGGGCTTGGTGCCTCAAATTTATAATTCCAGATATTCAGGAGTTGAGGCTGGAGGACCACAAGTTCAATGGCTCCTAGTGTTACAAGTGAGTTAAACAATAGGCTGGCCATTGTAAAGAGACTTGTCTCAAAATCACTGGATTTTTTTAAAAAGAGCTGGTGTATGCCTCAGTGGTAGATTGTTCGCCTGTCCTGTGAGAGACCCTGGTTTCAATCCCAAGTAACACATATACCCAAAGAATGCAGTGTGGTTTCCAATTGAGAACGCAGCATTAAAACAATGAAATCTCTAAGCATTGTTGTTGAACATTTTTAAGACACATTGTCAAACCAGAGTAACATTTTTGTTCAGTAATATAGATGAATGCAACATCTGGATTTTGAACACATTAGTCATGAGACAGTGGGATGCAACAGAAAACATGGAATAAAGATATTTAGATAATTAGCCCAAGAATTTGACAGAGAGATCTCTGAGAAAGAATCATCAGAATTTAGATCACTTTCTGCCTCCTGAAGGAGTATAGATAGTAGCTCCTTCAATTTTAACGTAACTAACTATGACATCATTGACTAAAATAGATGGAATTTGGAACTAAGAAATTGAAAAAGAAAAGACCTTGGCCAAAACTCACCAAAAGGAAAGCACATATATTAGGGCACACACAGTATACTCTACAATTGCCAAGGCACAAAATAGCCACTAAAACTCTGAAATGGCGTATTGTCCGCACTAGTTGCCTGATGAAAGCAGCTAAAGAAAGGACAGCTTTGTTTGGGCTTACAGCTTGCCACTATAGCCCATCATAACAGAGAAGGTACGGCAGGTGGGATGGCTTGGTCAGTGACATTGGGCGCTTGTAATGCAACTTCTTCACATTTCAGTGGCTTGTGAAAGAGAGATCTAGACCAGAACCAGGGAGCATCTTTCAAGTATAGTATGTATTACTCGTGTGGCCTATGTCAGCTACCTAGGGCCCATGTCCCAAAGGTTATACATCTTTCCAAAACACTAGCTGGGAACCATGTATTCAAACACATGAGTCTACAAAGGACATTTCACATTGGAACCATGACATTATGTCACTTTTTGAAACAGGATTTTGCTATGAATCCAAGACTGAGCTAGAAATATTGGTCTTCCCTCCACCATTAATTACAGGCTTGTAATTCCAGGTATGCACCACTATGCTCAGCCAGCATTATCTCATCTTTGTTTCTTTATTTAAGCTAGAACACCCTGAAGATCTGGGCCTTAGTGTTTGAAGAAGAGTTTTGTAGCAATCCCCCCGATGCTGAACTGTTTTCTTTTTCTTCCAACTGAACTAATGTTATACTTCAGAATGTGAGTTACACTTATATAGAAGTAAAATGAACACTTCCTAGTTGAGCTGTCCCACATAGATGAATGAGATCCAGTCACAGATCTGAACTTAGCCCTCCTTGTTCCCCTCAGCACCACAGGCCACTTGCCCCTCCTTCGACAGCCTATTCAACTCTTCAATCTCTCTCTCTCTCTCTCTCTCTCTCTCTCTCTCTCTCTCTCTCTCTCTCCTGCTTCCCCCCATTTCCACCATCTCTCCCAAGACCTAGATTTTGGCCTTCCTCTCTATTCTCTTCCCATTCTTCTGTCATGGTTTAATCACTCACAAAACCCAGCCTCTTTTCGATAACAAACAAAACCCAGACTTTCTATGGACTCCTATCACCAGTTATCTTCATTAGTATATTTGACCCATAGAAATCTACAAAAAAAAATTATCAAAAAGTAAATGATGATATAGCTGTCTCCTTAGAGGTCTGCCAGAGACTGACACATTCATAGGACGATGCTCACAGCTAACCACTGATCTGATCAAGGGTTTCCCATTGGAGAAGTTAGAGAGAAGACTGAAGGAGCAGAAAGGGTTTGTGACCCCATGAGGAGAGCAACAATACCAACCAACCAGAGCTCCCCAGGGTCTAAACCACCAGCCTGGGAGCATATAGGGAGGGACCCATGACTCCAGCTGTATATGTAGGGGAGGATGACCTTGTTGGGCATAGGTGGGAGAGGAGATTCTTGGTCCCATGAAGGACAAACACAGAGTGGGGGGAGGAATGTGAGGGTGGGGAGGGGGTAGTGGGGTCGGGGGGTAGGTGGGGACACAGCCTCATAGAAGCATGAGGAGAGGGGATGGGATAGGAGGTTTCTGGGTGGTGGGAGGAAGTGGGGTAAAGGGATAAAATCTGAAATGTAAATATAATGCCCAATTTTTAAAAAGTAAATTCTTTGCTCTCACCATCAGCACCTCTCTTTAGTAGCTGCCCATTATCAACATGGAGAGTTCTTGTCACATTATGCTGTTTCCTAGCCTCAAATTTCCTATCCCAGACAAGGCTCAAATCAAGGCAAACAGAAATTCCTTGGGGAGTCTGCTCATCGATTTTCTTACCTTCGATATATCTTTCCTGTTTATCTATCTGCAACTAAATCATATCATGTCTCAGATAACTTTCTTATAACTAAATCAAACTAAAAGACAGTATTTTTGCCTTTCAGGGCTAATGTGTCTAGTCTACCTAGCATAGTCTACTATCGCTGAGTATACACAGCAGTTAGTTTTCAGCCTTCACAAGAGTGCTCTCTCCTAGTGATGGTACTGGGCTTTGAGGATGATCCCTAGAATGACGCTGGCTTCTACTCTTCACAAGTTGAGTACTTTAGACTTTAAAGTTGTGACTTTAGACAAGTTACTCAACTTCTGAATCAGTATTTCTTGTTGTACAGGTTTTTAAAAGAAAAGGCTGGTTATCTCTGCTTCACGGCGTTGTTCTGAGGTTGGAATGAGGTGGCATGGATTAAAGTGTCTAATGGAGCCAGGCATGATGGCATTCACCTGTAATTAAGCATGCGGGAGCCTAAGGCAGAGAATTGGGTGTTTCAGAACAACGAGAGCTATACAGATAGTTGTAGATAGTCTGGGGTACATACTGAGACCTTATGTCAAAAAACAAGGGTTGTAGGCAAAGTGAAGGCCAGCCTGAGCTATAGAATGGAGAGAGAGAGACAGAGAGAGAGAGAGAGAGAGAGAGAGAGAGAGAGAGAGAGAGAGAGAGAGACAGAGAGACAGAGAGATACAGACACAGAGAGACAGAGACTATGATTCCAGAAATAGGTAGAAGTTTATTTACTTATTTTCCTCTTTTATTTCTTTCATCATCTTTTACCCCATATCCCAGGCTTTCTTTAAAGTTGAGTTCAAAGCTCACTTATCTTGACAAAAATAGCTTGCCAATTCCAGACTCCTTTGTCCAAGTTCCTTAATTCTTTTCAGGTGAGATTGTTGACATAAAATGAGGATACACATGAGCTAAAAATAAATTAGGAAATTGTAAATTTATAAGTTTTATAAAATATTACAGCCTCCACAAGATATGTATTTGGTACATATGCTGAAAATTTATTTATTACCTAAAATTCACATTTTAATTGACTATCCTAACTTATTTGCTGAATCCAGTAAGTCACCTTTCAATGATATATGAACCTGTCCTATTTTGATATTTTCTGTAGATTCTTTGGATGTATAATCTGCTTCATGGATTGATATACACATATCTTGTAGCTCCCTTTACTTGTTTGGTTTTGTGATGCTGGAGAGAAAACACAGAGCCTTGTATATGCTACCCTCCTCCCCAGTTCAGCAGTGAATCCATGTGCACATCCAGGCCACTCTCCAAGCCTGAGGCTAGGCCATCTCCCTAACAAAGCCTCTCAAGTTACTGCAGCAACAAGCTGAGACCATTGCCTATTCAATAATAGCATATTTCCCACATGGTTCATTTTGCAGTGAATCTGTCGCCTTTGTGACACTTTCTATACTGGGATGTTGAATTGTTACTTCACTTGTTGTGTATTTATTTCTTATTATCCTGAATCAGTCAGTATATTTAGTTGTCAGCAATAGAAACCAACTCTGACTGATTTATACTGAAAGGAAATTTATCAGAGCGACATTAGGTGGCTCATAGAAATGCCAGCAGGTCTTAAGAACCTAGCTCAAAACAATACCGCAATCATTACACAAAACACAAATGATTCTACTGCCAAACATTGCCAAGACATACAGCACACACACACACACACACACACACACACACAAACACACAAAAGGGGAGGGAGAGAGGGGGGAGAGGGAGGGAGAGAGAAAGCAGGGTTGGGGCGAGAGACAGAGACAGGAAAAATGTCCTTTTATTAGATAAGTGAGCTGTTAAGCCCATGAAAGTATATGAAGAAATTTTAAATTTACATTAATAAGTGAAAAACAAGCCAATCTAAAAATTATACAGGGTATATGATTTTGTATATATACAGTATATATCAGAGTATAGGACATTGTCAAAACACAAAGCCTTGGAGACAATGTAAATGAAAAGATCAGTGGTTGCCAGAAGTCAAAAGGGGAGGGAATGAACACTGAGCAAAACAGAATTTTTAGGACAATGAAACTGTATAGTATACTAATAGCAGAAAATTGAGAAAACTCACAGTAACCAAGACTGAACTTTCCTTTTTATTTATTTTTATTAAATTTATTTATTTATTCACTTTACAACCCAATATTATCCCTTCCTCTCCTCCAAGTACCACTTCACATAAGCCCTCATCCCCATTCCCCTTAGAAAGGGAAGCCCCCCTCTGGGTGTCAAACTCCCTCCCCCCACACCCCACCCCACCTCCACAGCACACTCACACCCACCCCCTGCACATCAAGTTGTTGCAGGTCTAGGCACATCCTCTCCTGTTGAGGCCAGACAAGGCTGTCCTTGTAGGGGCGCAGGATCCACAAGTAGGCAGGTAGGCAACAGGCTCAGGGTCCGCCCCTGCTTCAGTTGCTTGGGGGACCTGCCTGAAGACCAAGCGGCTAATCTGCTACACAGGTGCAGGGAGCCTAGGTGTGGCCCGTGCTGGGTCTTTGGTTGTGACTCAGTCTCTAGGAGCCCCTAGTGGTCCAGGTTAATTGACTCTGTTGGTCTTCCTGTGGAGCCCTGTCCTCTGGGTCCCTCAATGTTTCTCCCAACTCTTCTATAAGACTTCCCCAGTTCCATCTACTGTTTTGGATGTGAGTCTCTGCATCTCTTTCCATTGGCTGCTGGGTGGAGCCTCTCAGAGGACAGTTATGCTAGGTTCTTGTCTGCAAGCATAACAGAGTATCATTAACAGTGTCGGGGATTGGTGCTTTCCCATGGGACTGGGTCTCAATTTGGGACAGTCAATAGTTGCCCACTCCCTCAGACTCTGCTCTTTGTCCCTGCACATCTTGTAGGCAGGGTCAAAGGCTTTGTGGGTGGGCTGCTGTCCTTGTCCATCCACTGGGAGTCCTGTCTGGCTACAAGAAGTGGCCACTTCAGGATCCATATTCCCCTACTGCTAGGAGTCTCAGCTAGAGTCGGCTCCATAGACTCTCTGGGGCCTCTCCCCATCCCAGGTCTCTGACACATCCTAGGATTACCCCTGGCTCCCACCTGATCTCCCTTCTCTTCCCTGTTCTCCCTACATATGATCTCTACCCTCCCCACCCTCCATACCCTCTTCTGCCCCATTCCTTCCTTCCATCCACCTCCAGTATCTGTTCTGTTTCCCTTTCTGAGAAAGGTCCAACCATCCTCCTGTGGACCCTTCTTGTTATCTGACTTCTTTGGATCTGTGGGGTATAGCATCTTACCCTGTACTTTGTGGCTCATATCCACTTCTAAGTGAGTACAAACCAGGCATGTCCTTTGGGGTCTGGATTGCCTCACTCAGGATGATATTATCAAGTTCCATACTGTGACTTTATGCATGCACAGCATCTCCATCACTCTTGCTCCCCCTCCTTTCTCCCACTCCTCCCATGTTTCCTCCTCTCTCCCAAATGACAGTGCTAACTGTCATTTTATCAATTGTACCACAACATCAGGAATGTTGGTGCTGGGGAGGCTGAGCTAGGAAGAAGTAGATCTATGGGAAAACTGGGAAATCTGCACTTTCTGTTAAAGTTTACTGTCTACCCAAAACTGATCTCAAAATGAAGTCTACTTCAAGGGGAAGAATATAACAAGAAGACAAGTGACTTGGGTTTTTATAATAAATTTTATTTAAAAACTATATGAAAAATATTGTCATTTATAACATACAAAAATATTACTGGACTAGGCACTGGTCTGGCATGTGTCAACCCCAGGTAGAACCACTTCCAATAGCATGATGATTTAAAATATTATTTGTGAAATGTCTTACATTCCTTTATCATAGGAAGCTTCTGAAATCCAGTGTGCTATTTATGTTTGCAGATTCCTGGATGAAGACTAGGTATATTATACTGCAGGGCAATGATAAATTCAGATGAATGTGCACTTGGCTATGTTTTCAGTACTAAATTGCTATGAAGGTGTGTGTCTGTGTGGTGGGGGGTAGGGTGGGGGTGTGTTGGTGGTTGGTTGGTTTGGTTTCTTGTTTTGGTTGTTTGTGTAATGCTAAAGATAGAATCCAAGGCCTTGTGCTGGCTGGGCTAGTGCTCTATGTTCTTGAGCCTTGATTTTTATTTGTTGTTTGTTTTTAAGATAAAATTTCTATGTAGGTCAGGCTGGCCTTGGATTTTCTATGTAGTCCAGGGTGTCCCAAACTTCTTTTTTTAATTGGATATTTTCTTTATTTACATTTCAAACGTTATCCCCTTTCCCAATTCACCCCCAAATCCCCTATCCCATCCTCCCTCCCCCTGCTTCTATGAGGGTGTTCCCCCACCCACCCACCCACTCCCACCTCACAGCCTTGGCATTTTCCTACACTGGGGCATCGAGCCTTCATAGGACCAAGGGCCTCTCCTCCCATTGATGCCTGACCAGGCCATCCTCTGCTACATATGCAGCTGGAGCCATGGGTTGCTCCATGTGTACTCTTTGGTTGGTGGTTTAGTCCCTGGGAGCTCTGGGGGGGGGTCTGGAGCCTGACAAATGCAGAAGCAGATGGCTTGCAGCCAACCATTGGACTGAGCACAAGGTCCCCAATGGAAGAGTCAGAGAAAGGGCTGAAGGAGCTGAAGAGGCCTCAAACTTCTAATCTTCCTTCCTGTACCTGCCTAGTGCTGGGATCATAAGTATATATCACCATGTGTGACTCATTGTGGAGTTTGACTTAGTCTCAGTTTTTAACTTAATTCACCTGTGCACTTCACCAACAAGATGGACAGGACCTCACTTAAAGCTGCCTTGACTCGGAAAATCCTGTTCTACCCCAGATTGTAGGCAATCACAAAAAGGCTGAAAGTATATTGAGGATAAATTCAGTTGCTATAATAAAAGTTCATCAAGAATTTCTTCGTGGTGAAATAAAACTTATAAGAAAATATGTCTTATAATGGGGAAAATTGGGGATCAAATGTAAGCATTTTTTCTTCTATGCCCTGCTACCAGGGCCCATGAAAATATAAATGAAAAACATCAAATAAAACTCAGAACAGGCTGTCTAACACAGTTATGGATACCTACTGTCAAATTTTCTAAGGGACTTGACAATGGATAAACATAGCTTAAAGGAAGATTTGAATATGTAGAAAAATCAATTATTTTCAAATATAGGTTTGAATGAAGACAAGTAAAAGATTTCTCTTAAGTAACAATGGCAGTTCTGGGGAAATAGCCTTGTTTATAGATGTATTAAAACCATCACAAACCTGTAGGGAATCATTTCTCTGAGAAACAGTTCCCTTGAAAATAAATAAACAGAACTTATTCCCTCTGAAAGAAGATGCAAAATCCACATAAAACAGCTTCAAACAGCAACTTTTCAGCCTCAGTGAAAGAGAAAAGCGTTGTCTCTGAAAGCCAGTCCTAGCACTGAAAATCAGTGCTGGGGAAACGCAATACAAAGGAAACTTATATACAAAGAGGAGCTAAAATATGACTTAAACACTGCACATTGGAAAGAACTCTCCAGGAGACAACAGCCAAATTCAGCAAGCCCCCATTTTGTAGATCTCCTAACGGCTCTGAAGATAAGGGCTTCCTTTTGACATTGACAACTGTGTACACTTATTATTCTCTATGAACAAGTCACATTTACATTGTCTATATGCAATTGTAGGTAGTTTAACTTCTTGTGAGACAAAGTTTTCCACCATAGCCCAAGCTAATCTCAGCCCAGTACAGCCTCAACTCAATGTCATGATGTCATGATGGTCCTCAAATTATTGGATGCTGGGTTAAAGGCATATGTATGTCCACACCCAGATCATTATTTTTTAGCATTGTTATTTCTCTCTCTCTCTCTCTCTCTCTCTCTCTCTCTCTCTCTCTCTCTCTCTCTCTCTCTCTCTCTCTCTGTGTGTGTGTGTGTGTGTGATACACGCATGCTATAGCACATGTGGAGGTCAATGGACAACTTGAAGAAGTCAGTTCTTTCTACCATTTGAGTCCCAGGGATGGAACTAAGGTCACCAGCCTTGATGGCAGAGAGTTTTATCCACTGTGCCATCTCTCATGCCCTAGTTAATTCTTAAATAACTAAAGAACTACAACTGCAAGTGATTCATCTGGCTTATTGCCCAGTATCTGGATAATTACACAGGAGCCAAAACCAAATTTAGAGGTTGTTGTATGTCTCATTGTGTCCCTAACCCTTAAAATGAACGTATTTGGAGACAGGGTCTTTAGAAGAGTCACCAAGTTTAAATGGGGTCGTGAGGGTTGAACCCTAACTTATAAGACCCTCACCAGAAAATGCGGGTATCTTTATCATTATGCCCATATACAGGGCATCTAGCTACACAAAGGCAAAGTCATGTGAGAACACTGACAGATGAATGTCTACAAAGCAGAAAGGGAGGCCTCACATGGCTCTACAAACATGAAAGAATTAATTTATCCTGTTTAACATATGTGGTCTGCGTAATTTTTTTTTTCACCGATAGCCCAGCTAATAGTTTAAAAGTTCACTATTTGTATACAAAGTGGTTCCAAGACCACCTTTAAGGTCAATTAGTAAACATAGCAGCTAACTGTTTCAGCTGCTTTAGTAAGTGGTGGTGGTGGCGGCAGCGGTGGCGGTGGCGGTGGCGATGGCGGCGTGGGTATGTGGGTGTGTGTGTTAGTCACAGGGATTTTAAGCCTAGTCACTCAATAAGCACTTTAACCCTATAAAAAGCAGGGGAAGCCATTCCTGCCAACAGCTGAGTTTTAAAAAGTGATGTTGCTAGATTATGTAGTTCTCACTTACTACACTCATGGTGCAGGAATTCTTTTTGTAAAGATATGGGATCAGTGCTTCCTTCCAAAGAAGCTGGCAACAAAGGAATACCAATTTGGTGCCACTGGTCCTGAGACTGTCCCAAAAGACTCTCCTCATGCACTTCTTCTAATTATCAGGAACATCTAACATGCAGCGGGCTAGGATCGCCAATATAGCTCATTAAAACCAAGGTGATAATAGTGAGAATACTAATGAGATATGAATTAATTATCTGGCATGTTTCAATGCATCAAATCGCAAAGCGTTAGAACTCTAAAACATTAAAACTAAGTTTAAAACGGTACAATCTAAGTTTCTAACTTTACAACTACCCTTTTAAGTTGTTGAAGAGTTATTCAAGAATATTAAATGAGTACAGTCTCCACATTGTCAAGAGAAAGAAAACGTCTTGAAACAAATGCTATAAAAGATGAAGGAATTAAGAAGCCAGAAAGTCATGAGTTGGGTGTCTAAGTGTCAGGAGGCACAATGCTAGTTTTAGTCATCTGTAACATCTCTTATCTGCCCCTTAAGAGGTGAGGCATTAAATTATGCCATTTTATATGGAGGTAAACAAAGTCTCAAGTGAGTACAAATGATTTGCATAAGAGCATAGAGATGAAAGGGCAAGAACTAGAATTCCAACCCAGCCTCCATCCAACTGAGAAACCTCACTCTGCCCTTACACCTGGAGCCTTGATTGTTCAACACACTTTATACGAGTTTAGAGTCAAAGAGACTCACAGTGTAAATAAACCAGAAATAATGAAATGACTGAGAAAACCACTCAATTCTCCCTTCAGAGCAAGGGCTCATATTAGCAAGTGAAAGCATCAGTTTCTAAATATTGGAAGCTGAGCTCTCCCCCTTGGGCTCTTGGTAGACGAAAATTTTCCAAAGTTACATGCACTACCTTGAGGGTGGCCATGTCTGAGTCTTACATGAGTATAGAACATGAAGGTCTGACTTTCTTGTCTCAACCAATGCAGGGCTGGTCTGAATGATCCTGACAAGTGGCCAGAGGGGCAGCTGAGTTGATTCATCATGGGCACAAATCCTTCCTCTGCCTAATCCTGCTTCCCTCCTCCCTTTACAAACTCTTAGCCTGGAGTAACCCCCATGTCTTTCCCTCAAATTGGGAACCTGGCCTAAGAAATATGTCATTTTATGTTTATCAATAATTATATATAATAGTACAGAAATAACTCAGGGAGAATGTTGTTCCATTAGCAACTATGGCATTACAGTCAATTTCCTCTAATGTACAATATAAGTAGAGAAGAAAGCCTTAAAAGCATGAGGCCTTTAAAGTCACTAGTTGGCTTGGAGAGTAAAATGACATTTGAGGACTAGGGAGAACTTGATGAGACTGTCACAAGTAAGACATAATGAAAGAAAATCTGAACTATGGGGGAGTAAGGGAAAAATGAACTTGTTTGTAAGGGAGACAACCAAAGATTTCAAGCTGTTGATAGCATCTCTGTCTCCTCGGCCAAAGGTTCAATGAATTGGACAGTGTTTGTTTTGTGTGAGTAAATTTCCTTGGGGAATTCAGAAAGGTTGATGTAGAGAAACTGGGTACCTGGCCTTTATTTCCGATAACAAAAAAAAAAAAAAAAAAAAATCAAGTTCTAAGTCAGAAAATAGAAACATGAACTCCCAGAACCCAAGTAGACACACACGCTGTGCCTTTCCAATTGTAAGACTCTAAAGATGAAGCCGTAATTTATTGAAAGAGAAGCTACATCAATACACAAAAAAAGAGCAAATTAAACACAACAGCATGCCATTTTCACTATTAGTTGGGCAAAGTGGTTCTTAATGAAATTACCAATATTGGAGAAGCAAGTACATAGAGATTGATTTTTCTACACATTTGAAAGAATGTACAATTTTACACCCTTTCTAAAGGGCACTGCAGTGATATAGAATAAGACCTATCTATGTTCGTGATCATGCTCCCTGTCCCTATAATTATCCATTAAGAAACATATCCCAAGGAAATGATAATCAACACAATGTGTATGTATGTATGTATGTATGTATGTATGTGTGTGTATACACATATGTGAGTGTGTACATGAAAGTACTTTAAAACATCATTTACAGTATCTAAAAAAATACTAAATGGTGGGGAAATGTTTCAATAAATTATAATATATTACTAAAAATATCTTCTTCGATATTTAATGGTTATGTTATGATATGTACAGCAAGATTCTATGCATTAGAACCCAAATTCTACTAAAGAGGAGTAGCTACAAATCTTTAAACAATTTGACGTAGGTTTTAATTTGTATATAGATGTGCAATAGGTATTTATGTAAGAACTCTGAGGAGGGTGTGTCAGAGCAGAACAGTTCACATCACAGCATCCACAAATTAAAGGGTGAGACAGAGAAAGGACAGAACTAAGATAGAGCCAGCAAGAGTGCACCCTCAGTAACTTACCTCTTTCTTTTCATTATCTCCCATCATATTATGAGTCCACCAATAGGTAATATTATAGTCATTAATTCAGAACCTTTATGATCTAATGAGCTCTTTTGAGGCACCCTCACAGACACATGCAGAAATGTATCCCACAATATCCCCTAGGCATTTTTTAAATCCAATCAAGTTCAGGATCCAGATTAACTTATCACACAGAGGAACCAGCAGAACACTTCTGTCTCTAGGGGTTTGGGGGAGGAACATGTTTAAGGAGTGGTGAGAAGTTTATCAGTGTTGGGATAAGGATTGCAGTAGGAAAGGAACAGTCTTCAGAATTTGGTTAAAGCTGAGTGTGAGGCCTTTAACATTGTATACTGGTTGGGTTTTGTGTGTCAGCTTGACACAAGTTAGAGTCATCGGAAAGGAAGGAGCCTCAGTTGAGAAAAGGCCTCCATGAGATCCAGCTGGTGGGTATTTTTTAAATTAGTGATTGATGGTACCACTGTGGGTGGTACCATCCCGGGACTGTTGGTCTTAGATCCTATAAGAAATCAAGCTGTGCAAGCTATGGGGATTAAGCCCTTTCTAGCAGCACCCCTTTATAGCCACTGCCTCAGCTCCTGCCTCCAGGGTCCTGCCCTGTGTGAGTTTCTCTTCAGACTTCCTCCAGTGATGGACTACAACGTGGAAGTATAAGAAAAAAAAACTTTCCTCCCTAACTTGCATTTTTGGTCTTGGTTTTTCATTATAATAATAGAAACCCTATCTAAGACACCTTGGTTGTCAACTAGACACACCTGGAAAGAGGGAACTCCAGCTGATTGTGTTCATAAATATACCCTGTGAAGCATGGATGAGGGCATTTTCTTGATTGCTAATAGAAGTAGGAGGGCCCATGTCACTGTGGGTAGTGCCCTGCCTAGGCAGGTGGGCCTGGGTTGTATAATAAAGATAGCAAAGCAAACCAGTAAGTAGTGTTCCCCTGTGTTCTCTGCTGTAGTTGTTGTTGTCTCAGGTTCCTGACTTGAGTTTCTATCTTGACTTCCCTTGAGATGAAGTATAACCTGTGAATCAAATGAACATACTTCTTTGCCCCTTGTTGCTTTCAGTCAGTATTTTATCACAGCAACAGAAAGCAAACTAAGACACCAGCTTATCAAGACCCTTCTTTTATTTGCTAAGTTAAGCACTGTGTATACGAAGGCTACATCCAGCACTCTCAAGCTGGTGACCACCCATCCACCTACCCAATCAAGAGCAGAGCTTTAAGACACAAACATAAAAGCTTCTAAGTCTGTCATTACCATGAGGTCTAAGTGTGTTTCCTCTAGCTGTGCTATAATATGTGAAGCCATATAATTATAAGGAAAGGGTTGTTTTTGAAGCACAGTTCCAGAGGCTGAGAACTACAGTAATGTGGTACTGAGCCTTGTTCTGCTGCACCTATGCTACTTCCTTACACAGAAAAAGATGGAAGGAAAGGCAGGTACCTGCAGAAGAAACAATGCTCAAAGGGCAGCCTTACATCGTAACCTTTCATCTACTATGGAATTGAGTCTCCTGGTGGCTGTATTAATCCCTCTTAACCATCTAGCCAACTTTTAAAGATCCCCATCTCCCAAAACCACCATGGCTGTAGTCAAATTTTAATGTAAATTTAATGTAAATTTGGCACAAGGGCTGTGGTGGTAATTTAATCTAGAAAGTGCTTTTTACACAAATGTGAGGACCTGAGTTCAATACCCAGACTGATATAAAACATTACCAAACTTATAAAGCCTTTGATTAACATTTTTAAAAAAATTGGATAAAAGCAACAAGGAAAAGGGGGCATGGGGTAGGGGTTTTCTAGGGAGGGGAAATGGGGAAAGGGGATGGCATCTGAAATGTAAATAAAATATCCAATAAAAAAATGCCAAACATTGTGGCACACAAACTTGTAAATATCAACACTGTGAAAATGGAGACAAGAAGATCTCTGGAGCTTGCTGGTTAGTCAGCTTAACATAATCAGTGAGCCCTGGGCCTCAGTGAGATTCATTGTCCCAGAAAACAGGGTAGATGGTTTCTGAAATCTACCAGCACAGGCTGACTTCAAGCCTCCACATGAATACACACATATGCATGTGCACCTATACACAAATACACATACACATGCACATACCTGTAAACACACATACACACATACGCACCATTTGAGTCAAGTAATATAAGGTTCCAATTCTAGAACATGGAATTTCAAACATGGAAAGAACCATAACACTCTTACAGCACCAATCTCTTCATTTTACAGATAAATATTGAAGCTCAGAGAGGTCGCATGATTTGTCCAAATCGCAAATCCAATGTGACAAAATAAGGTTCATTTGCCGAATCATAAATTGCCACCTTTTTTTTTTTTGCCCATTCCTTCTCTTGGAAATACATGAACATCTTAAATTCCCCCCAAACAAGATCTGTAGCTATTTGGGGAAGAACCAAAAAAAGCCCCACGGTGGCTTGTGCTCTGCATGCAGCTCTGTAGGAGCCTTTATCCAATCACTTCAGTCGCCATAGCTCAGCTCACATCCTACATAAATCCCCTGACGGCAGCAAAACTCATCGCAAAGAGCCAGCTTATTTTGAACAACGTTCAGACCCAGACAGAGAGAGGAGGACGAAGAAATCATCGTTTATCATTCTGGACAAAAGGCACAGTCAGTAGGAAAATCTGATTTTCAATCATTTAAAGGGTATTAAAGTGAAAAAGAGATAGATCTGGCAAGATGTGTCTGAGGAGGCTTTAAAAAAAATGAGAACAGTGCATGGTAAGCTTAGCTCCTGTGTGGATTTAAATCACATGTGATGTTAAATCTATATGCCAAAGGAGAGCATGAAAATCCTGTGGCTCGCTGATTCCCCTCATTCAACCCCAGCTCAATACTATTTTATTAGCTTGTTATTGATATTTTGATTCATGGAACACTGTTAAAATGCAATAGATAAGCATGAACACAGTAGAAGTGATTATTTGAACAAAAGCCCCTCAAAAAAAAAAAAAAAAAAAAAACCCTAGCATACAGATAGCCTGAGTGACATCATTAGGACACTTTGACTATCACAATACCTATTCTAAGCACTTGAGAAATAAAATTGAGATGTCAAATGGAAGGGGGAGTAGAAAACTGGGGGACTTCCTATGGAAGACAGAAATAAAAGTAATTTTTCTAGGTTCCCTTCACAGCACAAAGCATATTTATCCCCAAATTAATTTTAAAATGTTTGAAATTTTAGTAGCTAAGAAGCTTGAGATGCCATGAAAAGCTTTGGAATTTTCTTTGGAGCCTATGACAGAAATAGAGGAAATGGACTGATTCTGTTCTCCTGGCCCACACCTCTGTTCCTATGGCCAGGCAAAATGGATCAGCATCAACACCATCCCCTGAGAATTTGTTTTATATTCTTGAGTACAGAAGAGAAATAAAAAAGAAGAAGGCCTTAAGAGAAAGTAAATACTACAGTATTGAAATATTTAAGGAGTTGTTTTTTATTTATTCTTTGAAATTTGTATACATGCATACAATGTATCTTGATTGCATCCACTACACACCCACCTTCACGCAAGATTCTCTAAACCATCTCCCTTCCCATGTCCTCTTGTTTATTTTTAACTCGCTGAGCTAAATTAGTGCTTCCTAGATGTACATGTGTGGGGGGGGGGTCACTACAAAGACATACACAGCCCACAGTAGCCAGCTATCCCAAGAATAGTGACTGTCCCTCCCCCAGCAGCCATCACCTGCCAATAGTCCCTCAGATGGAGGTAGGGACTCAATATGTCCTCCCTCATCCATGCTGGAAGTTGAAACTAGCTTGCTTTTGTTCAGGTCCTATGTTGTGAGTGCATGCGTCCAACAGCCAGGTAACATCCAGAAGACCTTACTTCCCAGCGTACTTCCCATCCTCAAGTAGTTTCTTCACTCTCTCCTGTGATGTTCTCTGGGCCTTGAGGGGAAGTAAGTCAATGGAGGTGTCACATCTATAGCTGAGACCTCACAGTGACTTATTAGCACTTTGAACAATTTTGAGCCTCTATATTACCCTCTTCCCACTGCGATAAAAAAAAAAAAAAGGCAGCACAAAATTTGGGATATAAACATAAATATTTAGGAGGAATTTTGACGTCTGCAGCCTAGCCTGGCAACAGTTTCATTTGTTAACTCATGTCTCCTGGGAGCAAACCCCTGTCTAAAAAAAAAAAAAAAAAAAAAGTGAAAGCTTATGTCCGAATTTGCTTTCCATTGCTGTGGTAAATAATTTGACCAAAAGCAACTTGTGTAGGAAAGAATTTATTTCATCACTTAAATTATAGTTCATCATTAAGGAAGCCAAGACAGGAACTCAAGGAAGGAGCTTAAGGCAGAAACCACAGGAGAAAGTTCACTCCAAGAGGCACAGTCAGCGACCTTTCTTACATAGCCCGGACCTACCTGACTAAGGATGGTACTTCCCACAATGGGCTGGATCCTCCTTCAGTTAGCAATCAAGAAAATGATCCATAAATAGGCCCACAAGCCAATCTGATGGAGGCAAGCCTTCAGTAGTGGGTCCCTCTTCCGCGTTTGTCAAATTGACCATGAAGATTAGCCATAGCAACTTACAAACTAGTTGATTTTCAGAAGGCTTTTTCATACTTTCTTATTGTTGATTAACCTGTTCCCTCGTCCTACTGTCTCCAGGTCCTCCTGTTCCTGTCCCTGCTTAAATCTTTGGTGCCCAGTGTTCCTCCTCTGTTCTTTTCTATCACACATGTTCTTACTCTCCCCTCTTAGTATATTTTATGTGATTTGCAAGATCATGTTTCTGTACAGCTTTTTCTTACATCACTTTTTCTAGTTAACCCTTCCCCTTCCCCTTCATTCCCGCTGCCCATCACTTTAACCTCTCTGTTCCCAATCATTCCCCCTTTGACTTTCATTTTTCTTAGTCTTTACTACCCATTTCCCTTAATGCACCATCCTCCAATAGTCTATTCCTAGGTTCCTGGCTTCCATATGGACTTCAGGTTAAACATACAAAACAAAAGGTTTAGAATTAGGAGCCACATATGAGAGAGAACTTATAGTATTTGTCTTTTGGAATCTGGGTTACCTCACTCCCATTTAAGCATTTCAATTACCTGTTCCTAACAGCTCCCCTCTAAAAATGGTTATTCCACAGACTAAGTGTCACAAGTGTCCTGTTAGCAAAACCACAGATGAACATATTTATGTGTTTTCACAATGTCAGTGTTTATTGAATAACAATAAATTTATAAGTTAAAACAGTTCCATTGACAGCAATTTGCCATATAGTCCCACTTTCTTTGAAAGCGTTGGACTAATTTACTAATATTAACTCCCAGCTCACACACTACACATAGCACAGAACACACACACACACACACACACACACACACACACACACACACACAGACACACACACGTTTATGAGAGAGATAGAGTAAAATTGAGAGAAAAAAAAGAAGTGAGTTTCAGAATAGCTACAAAAGAAAAGGCCACAGCAGAGTTCAGGAGGTTTCAAAGTGGCTTGAGAGCTCGGGAAGCTGACAGAGATGCAAAGAGAGGCCCCCTGTAAAAATGAGATAAGGACGCAGGCTAGCAGGCTGCTGAAGGCACCACTGCTGCAGGGGCTGTTGCTGCTACTATTGGAGAATGAAGCTGCAGGGTCCAAAGTCTGCTGCAGAAGCCAAGGGCAGGACTGAGGTCACGTGAATGAACACACAGGCAAACGGATGACAGGTCCAGACAGGCAAATGGGAGGAGAAACAGATGGAAATTCAAGTACAGTGTCAGAAAACTTGAGGCAGCGGGAGTTCTCTGCCCATTAGTCCCTTCACACACACATGAGATGGTCAGAAGATATGATCAGTGAAGCCAACACCATCTCAGTGTTAGTGTTGTCCTCTTTATTGGGTCAAGGGCAGGGGTGATTATTGCCTGTCCTCAATCTGGCGTGTATACTAAGTAGTCTTGGGCCTAGTTTTCCTGATATCAATTGAAGAACCTATGTAATCCTATAGTCCCAATTGTCTTTAATAAATGTATAAGATGGCATCCTTTCTACGTTTAGGAATAAGTTCTTTATTGGTTTGTACCTTGTGAGTGATGTGCTACTGATGTGTCTACCAAGGGACACAGTCATGCTCCCTCCTCAAAGAGTTCATGGTGTCGTGGGCTCTTTGTAAAAATAGAGTCTCTCAGGGATGACTGAAAGACCACTGCTTTACATACTATGGAGTGATTTAGAACATCACAAACACATGCTCTTCAAATTCTCAAATACCTATAGACGTGGGTTATATCTCTGTGGCAAAAAAGTGAGCCAAGCGCTATATTTCTAAATGTATTTCCAGTTCAGTCATTTCAGACAAGCCTTGAACTTTGTAATTTTTAAAGGGCCCAACATTTTTCCAATAACAGAATAGCTTCTTTCTTCTGCAGTTACATATGTAAGTTCTATTCTGCTATCAAATATAGGTACAAAATATGATGCAATATATTGTCTTGAAAAACAAAAACATGGTGAGCCTTCTCCTAAAATTTATGTTCTTCTTCAATAGTTTAGACTTGTTATTAGCACTCACAGAACTCCATTTCCAAGCCTCCTTTATTAGCCAGCTGTGGCCATGTGACTAGTAATTACCAATGTAATGAGAGCACTAGTGAAATACATTATCTGGACCAAGGCTTAAAAAGTAGGATTAACTTTTTCATGTTCTTTTGCCCTTTATTTAAAGCCTAAATGCAGAAAATGAAGATAAAGCCCCAGGATGTAGTCAGGTACACACTGTTCCCTAGTTGGTTACACAGGTTACACACTGTTCTTAATTACTCCATATTGTGTAAACCATTTGGAGGCAAAACCAATCATTAATAAGAAATAATTCAGTTAATCAAGGAAAAAATTCTCTTATATTGTGACCATTACCAAGCTCACAGAAACATACTGGGCCCCTATTTAAAATCTGTTTTGCATAATGCCAGTAATGCCACTTGCCAAGAGCATGCAGAATATTTATCACTTCATAAAATGAGTCTTTCCAGGGAGAGCATGGCAGGCTTCCAAAGAAATCTGAAAGTGGCTTGAAAATTCAAGAAGGAGAAACTGGATAGAGATTTAGTGGTGGCTAAATGCCAAGGATCTGGAGAGGGTTGCTACACACCTGTCAAAATGTCTATGGCTTGATCATCCTACCAGGGTCAATGCAGGATTCCTCAGATGCGCATGTTCACATGCCCCAAAGTGCAATAGTCAGGGAACAAAAAAGTTGTGGATTTGGGAGTTATAAACCATCATACCAAAAAATTGAGTCTTTCAACAGGTTATATTCAGGAATGTATATGCATGTGAAAATATATACAATAGACATGCAAATACAATAACAATTAGTGAAAAAAAGAGGTTATCCATTTGATGGGGAGAAGGAAGAGATATGTGAGAAGGTTTGGAGGGAAGAAAAAAAGGAAGAAATGTAGTTAATAATGTCAAATTAAAAAAATTACTCTGACTCTTTATTACCACTTACTTTGAATGTAATGTCTTTCTGATGACTGGACAGTCCGTGCTTTGTTCATTCAATTGAATGAACTTGTATCAATAAGCCATTATGATACTGTATGATGCCTGTAAAAGAAATAAAGCCTAAAGCCTAAATAAACTAAAACCTGTAAGAGAAATAAAGGTTGTACCAAATGTCTTTCCTAAGATCCAAGCATTGGGCATTTTGAGAAGTAAAATGACTGCCTAAGTCATTCTCACCAACATCTGGAACTCTGAAGGTAATAATGAATGCTTTGGTGACACTGCATTAATTTCATTTCTATTCTGATGATCAATTATTAGGTAGGAGTCTCTCAGAATTATTTAACCAAAAGAAAACAGCCTTTAGAAAAGGAACTATGTGTTCCCATTGACCAAGACAGACCATTGACAGTAGCTCATGAGTGTATTTATATACAATCAAGACTAATTGTTGCTCATAATATTCATTGCCCAGCTGAATGAAGTTCAAGCCAATTGTTCTAAGACGCCATGCTTGATCAGTTAATATTTGGCTAAGAGATGAAAAGCAGCCAACTTCCCCCAAGTTCCAGCATATCCATTCATTGGTAGAGACATCATACCCCCAAGCATAAGAAAGCTCCTTGTTTTTCATTCAGTTGACTCAAAAGAGTTTTCCACATAGATAATGGGGTCTTAGCAAAATCTATCCTACTCTAGTACCATGCCATCTGGCAAGGAATTAAGGACAGGGGAAGCTAACACCTTCTGCTGAAGCACCACATCTGAAAATCCACATCATGTGGTATCAAGGAAGTTTTGGGAATTCTACTAAGTTTCCAGCGCACTGCTGTCATGGTTCAAGACAATGGACCTGTGAGATCCTCTGTCTTCAGAAGGACCCAGGAGGTAGCCAGTCCTTTTCTTTTAGAGGTATATATCTTGGGAGCATGAAGATCAGTTTCTAGGACAAGAAGGCACTGGGAATTCATGATCATCTGGGTGGTTAAGAAATATTAGCAGACATGAAAGAAGATTGCTAGAGCCTCTCTACAGTGAGGAAATCTCTGTACTATACTAACCGAAGCAACTGTTACTCGTTACTTCATACTGAAAAGATTCTAGAGTTGTGTGTTGTAGTAGACAATCCCATTCAATACAGTCAGTTTGTAGGTAATAGCATAAATGGGCTTCCATAAAATTTATTAATGACAAACTCATTGCTTCTGAAGCCTCAGAGACCTGAAAGACACTGGACTCTGTTTAATATTGTGGGTGTTGAGTTAATGGCTGTTTCTGTACAATGTCAGGATTCAACCCGAGCAGCAGGGCCTAGTGCTTGCTATGTGTGAGGCATGGCCGGCTCCTATCAGTGAGCTCCCTTGTGTTTATATTGACTAAATAAGTGAGACAAATTCCTCAAAAGAGGCCATCACCATTTTAATATTATATCTGTGCTACTGAAGAAGTTAGATATGATGGAGCAACAGGGCTATTGAGATACCCCACAGATTGCTTAGTAAAGGGTGAACTGTGTTCCTTCAGAGGAAAAGGCCAACTTTAGCTGAAAGGTTATAGAAATAGTTACTGTGATGAACTCAATGTGGTGGTACATGCCCTTAGTCCCAGAACTCAGGAGGCCAAAGCAGGCAGATTTCTGTGAGTTCAAAGTCAGCCCAGTCTACACAGAGAGTTTCAGGTCATACATACTGCAACCCTGTCTCAAAAAAAAAATGTCAGTAGAAAACATAACAAAATATATTAGATAATCATGGAAGAAGAGGTAAAAAGAATGTGAGACCTGAAGGATGGGGAAGACACCTGTGAAAAGCTGTCTTCTAGACACAACATGGCTATTGTACTCATGAACTCACACCAGCTATGTTACCCACCTACACAATATCAATATAGGATCAAGCCAACAAAAATTACCACATATCTCTAAAGTCTACCCCTTAAAGAGAAGCTGTTGGCAGTTTGGTAGTTGCTGGGAGACGAAAAATCATTCTTTTTTCTTAGTGTGGCCACTGGTGGGTTTCCAACGCTTCCAGGAATAATCCCATATCCATGTATATATGAGCAGTATTAACTTGACTTATTGGAAATTACGTATCTGAACATGTTTTACAACATACATGTATGGTGATCACAAGAGTCCTCACGTAACTGGATTTAATGCCTTGCTTTTTCTTTGACTATTTGTGTTTATTGTATTGCTTGTTCCTCAACTATTTGCATCTATTGTATTGCTAGACCCTCAACCTAGAACTGACCTTAATGCATGCATGTAATCAAAATGGTATAAAAGCATAAAGGAAGAGGGGGTATAGGATAGGGGGGGTCTAAGGAGGGGAAATTGGGAAAGGGGATGACATCTGTACTGTAAATAAATAAAATATCCAATAAAAAACAATATACATGTATGAAATTCTCAAAGAATGAAAATAATATATAAATTATATAGACATGTACATATATGTATATATAAATACACACATATAACACACACATATATATATATGTATATACATGTATATGTATATAATCTGATTGGATAGAATCAATAAGTTTATAGTAATCACTGTGAGGTGCCACTCATTCTGCCCAGATTTAAAAACAATGGTGCTACTCATTTGTAATCCCAGCACTTAGGAGACTGCAACAGAAACAGCAGGACTCTAGGCTAGCCTGGGCTACATAGTAAGACACTGGAGTCCTTGGAGGCAAGAAATTACTCTGTTAAATGAATAAATAGTAGGGATAAACAACATTTCTGTTATATAGTCTCAACTACGTATCAGTCTTTGAAGGTCTTACTTTAATTATTAAGCTCCTAAACCAAAATCGCTTTTATTTACTGGTTTTCCCCAGCTACAAAAGAGAAAACTATGGAAATGCTTAGTTTCCACAGCTGGTTGTTTGAGATGACTTCATCCTATAAAGCATTTGTAAAATCAAGATTGTGGGAAAGAGTGGCCGCTGGGTTTGCTTAAGCATCTGCATGGCAGCTTACTTTCTGTTTCATGCAGTTCTAGTTTGTGATGTCACTTCCAACTCCATTGGGAAACCACCATCCAAGTTATTTGTTGCTTCTAACAGAGCTGGCGGTAGCCTTGGAAACTCAACAAATCAACAAACCCAGGGAATTTTCCTCCTTATACAACTAGCACAACCTTCTGAAGAAAGGGTAGCAGACTAACGGCTTGCTTTCTGCATTTGTTTTATATTCTAACATTTCTTGATTGGCATATAGCTAAGAGGTGTTGCCACTAATGAAGTCTAGTGTTTCCAGCTCTTGAGTCTGAGACCCAGAACCAACAGTTTCCACATGGAGAAGAGCACTAACCCAGGAAGAAGGGGAAGTGTTCTTTGTAAAAGGCAAACATGGAATTAAGTAAAAATATTGCTGACATGGATTTTTTCCATTTTTGTTTAATGTTTTCTTCCTGTGAGATTGTTTGCTCCTGAAGAGTATTAATGTCTAGTTTTGCAGTTTATTGAGAAAATAAAATTAAACCAGTTACTATGGTGCACATCTATAATCTCATTAACTGGGAGGTGACCTTGAATCAGGAGGTTCAAGGTCATTCTCAGCTACATAGCAAGCTTGAGGACAGCCTGGGCTACATAAGACCTTGTCTCAAATAACCAAAGAGGGGAAAGGCCTTGGACTTAAACAGCTGGAATGTTCTAAAATGCACCTTAAATGTAACCCGTGTTACATTTAGCTTGTTACTTCATATTCTACTGAGCCCAACCCATTAGACCCATGGTCTGCATTGGTTTTCACCCCATGATTTCCTTTGGTTGCCATGTTTGCTGCTGGGAAATATGAGACCTCGTAAAGTAGAACTGTAGAAGCAATAATTGCTCATTAAAGAAAGAAATGGATTCCAAACTCATTTCTTCATATAGTTATCACATCAGTTAGGATCTTCTGAGGAGGGCACATGGAGGGAACTATAAGCACAAAAGCAGGCAAAACTGAATCTTTTCTTCTCTCCAACGTTTTGTCCCAGAGCCTCCCTATGTAGCCAATGCTGGCCTAGAACTTGCTATGTAGTCCTGAAAGAGTTAAAAATTTTTAAACCTTCCACAGATGGAGTCAAGAGTGCAGATCAGCTTGTTCTGCACTCTGGGTCCTAGGAAACTAGCTATCTACAAGACAAAATAAGTAAGATAAGAGTTCAGAGCTGGGAGTTCAGGACAGCGTGACCAAGCCCTATGGGTACCAGGAACTAAAAACTGACCATAAAATAGATTGAATAGGGTTTGAGCTGGGAGTTCAAGTTAGCGTGCCTGTGCACCCTGGATACCAGGAACTTGGCTGACCACAAGATAGATGGCTGATTATGTATAGGCTCTTAGAGAATAGCCTGTTCCTTGTACCCTGTCACAAACTAAATAATGGGCTGTGACTTTCCACAGGTGTTCTCCAATAGCCCTCCCTTACTCCCCATGGGTTGTGGTTCCCCCCTGAGTTGTGGTTTTGGGCTTTAAATTCTCTCTGTCTCCAAAGCCCCGGAGTCAGACCCTATTGCCCCTGCGTGGGCTACCTCAGTATACTGATTAAAATATACCTCTTGCTGATTACATCAAGTTTGGTGTCTTGCGGTTAACGGGTGGCCACGAATTCCCCGAGGCTTGGGTGAAGTCCTCCATTCGTGAGGGCCTTACAGTCCAGGCCAGCCTCGAATTTTCATCACTCTTTCTATTTTTGTCTCCCAAATGCTACAATTATAAGCTTTCCCTACCATGTCCAGCTAAAACTGAGCCCAGGCTATACTTCCTTCTCATTAGTCATTTGATTCTGGGAAACTTAACCCTTCTAAGCTTCATTTCCCACTCCCCCAAAGAGAATAATTTTCTACCACAATGTACTGGCATGCAATTTCTGGAAGATAATGTGTATGCTCCTTTGGGCAATGAAGAGAATGACAAACTGATGACTGGACAGATAGAAAGAAACAGAAAGAAAGCCTGGGGTCAGGTAAACTGGGATCTCTGATGGAGAAACCACAGTACCCTGAAAGTTCAGAGTGTCTGTTCTAAAGAGTTGACCAGAGAGGCAGTCTCTACAGGGGAACAACAGTCTTCATGCTGTAAATCTTGGGGAGAAAGCTATGATGGACATTTTCTGCACACATTGTTAACACTTTCCCTTGGTCCTCCAAAAAAGGCTTTGCTGCATCTGAATCCATAAGATTTCTGATCTGTCTGTGCCCACGCTTGGGGGCCAAAATGTCGAGGACCACACTACCCCACGTTTGTGGGCCAAAATGTCAGGGACCACTCTATCAATGTTGGAACCGCACTGCCAAAAGCCTTGGGGGCTAAATTGTTAGAGCCTGTACTGCCCCAAGCTGCTCCAGTCCACGGGTTGGGGTTCAGCAAGAGAGAGAGTGAGGATGAACACGAAGAATGGAGACCAGAGCGTGATTCAATCCCAATCCCATTTATTCTTCAGTCCCTCTTCTTCTCTCCAAGTCCCTAGTTCCAAGTACTTAGTTCCTAGCACCAAGTCTCAGGTCCTAATCCTAGTTCCAGCTGTAATAAGTCTCAAGTCCTTCTCCTAGTTTTAAGTTGCTAGTCTCTTTCCCAGTTCCAAGTTCCAAGTTCCAAGTTCCTAGTCTGTTTTCCAAGTCTCAAGTCTCAAGTCCCAAGCAACCTTCTTCTGTCTGCCTTTCACCTTTTATATGTCTCACTTCTAAGTCATGCCTTTAAGTCTTGTCTCTAAATCATACTTTTAAGTCAGGCCTTTAAGTCTCACACACCCAAGGGAAGATCCTAGGTATCTAAAACAAGATGTTATCAGAGTGTGCTCAGCTGTTGTAGGTTGTTGTAAACAAGTCTCTTGTCAGGGTATATGGCTCAAGATGGCTACAAGGATGATAGCTGCCTTCTGTCGGCTCCCCACACATGGCAACATCACACATTTACTCAGAACAGTCTCTGCTCCCCACAATCCTTCTTTTCCAAGGATTGGCTGGCCAATTTCTACTCAAGCCCAGAATCAACTACAAGTAGCTCCCTTTGAGCAGGGCTAGGAAAACAGACTGGGCCAAAAGTCCAAACAGTCTTCAAGTTTGCTGCCTTTGGCTTGCAAAAGCTTAATCCTCTAGGAGATGGGGGGAAAAGCCTCTGGAATGCAGAACACAATGAAGGGGAAACATGAAATAAATTTCCAGGACCTAGAAGATAGAAAGTTTTTCTGAACAGAGGCCAGGAAAAGAAAAAGGTGGGATTTTAGGGTGTATAGGACTGTGGGTCATATTCCTACTTCCCAGGTGGAAATGACCTGGAGGTGGGGCAAGGAATCTCCAGGGCAAATAAGAATCCCAGGCAATCACACTTGCTTGTCTTAAATTTATATATTTTTCCCTCTTTTTGTCTGTTTTTTTTTTTTTTTTTTTTTTTTTTTTTAGATAAAGTCTCACTATGTAGACAAGGCTGGTCTCAAACTTAGAGATCTGCCTACCTCCATCTCCCACATGCTTGGATTAAAGGCATGCACATTGCACCTTGTGGGGAAAATAACCTACATATTAATTTCCTCTTAAACATGACCCTTCCTTTATGAAAAGAAAAAAGTTTATTGGTTTAATTTATAGTATGTATATCTTCCGAAGTGTATGTTTGTGCATCACATACATAAAGGATCCCATGGAGGTCAAAAGATGCATCAGATCCCCTGGAACTGGAATTCCAGACAATTGTAAGCCACCATGTAAGTGCTAAGAACCAAACCCAGGTCTTCTATAAGAAGATTTGCTAATACTAAATACTAAGGAATTAGTAAATACTAAGAGCACTTATGCTTTTAACTGCCAAGCCATGTCTCCATCCCTAGGAACATTTTCTTACTGACATGGTCCTTAGGCATCTCACCTCTGAGTGCTGCCTTTGGGTTCTGGCAAATCAGTAAAGGCAGTATCTGCAGTCCATGACTCCAATCTACCATGCTAACAGATGGTTGAATCTTCTTTTCATGTTTTTTCTTTCATCTGCAGTTTCTCATTTGGTAAGTCTTCTTTGTTTTCATTTGCTATTACAATGTTTTTACATTTATTTGTTATGTATGTATGTGTATGCAAGAATTCCCACATGTGTGTAGGGGGGTGGGTACATACATGTTACATGTGCAGAGGTCATAGAACAACTTATGGGAGTTGGTAATGACTTCCCACTATGTGAGTCCCTGGATCAAACCTTTGTGGGAACTTAGAATTGAAAAGAAACATTTGTAAAACTGAAAGGCAAAGCAGGATAAAGAGGTTTATGCCTACAATTCCAGCACTAAGAAAGCCAAGGCAGGAAAATCATTACAAGGTGAAAGGTCAGGTACTTGTTCTGACTGTACTGTGGAGTGAAATGTGTTCCCTTTTTCAATTTCCTATGTTGAAGTTCTAACCTCCAGTCTGACTGTAGTTAGAGAACATAAAAAAAGGTAGCAAAAGTTACCTGAAGTTATAAGGTGGAGTGTGTTATAGTGACAAATTTGGAAGTAATTTCAGGTAGAAATCTAAATATTAGGCTAGAGCAAAGAAGTAATTTCAGACCAGAATCTAAATTTTAGGATAGAACAAGGAAGTAGGCTTCAGACATGAAAATGACTTTGGGCTAGGACAGGGAAGTAGGCTCAGATATTTTGACCATCCTGATAAGCCCTTAGATACAGTGATCACGGGAGTGTTCACAGAATTTTGTTTATTGCCTTGCTTGTTCTTTGACTATTTATTTGTGTGTATTGTCTTGCTTGTTCCTTGACTATTTGCATCTCTTGTATTGCTAGACCCTCAACCTAGGACTGACCTTAATACATGCATGCAATTAAAATGCTATGAAAGCAAAAAGGCAGAGGGGGATGGGATAGGGATTCTAGGGAGGGGAAATGGGGAAAGGGATGACATCTGAAATATAAATTAATAAAATATACAATAAAAACTTAATTTTTTTAAACAGCAATGAAGTGTTACTTGAATGTGTTTTCATTTTAATCCCAAGTGTGGGACATGGGGCTGCTTCATGTTGTCAAACAGCAGCTGTCTATGATTTACCTCATGCTCTAGCCTGAGTGTGATTTTACTAGCTGCAGACAGTTTCTGTGATCATGTGATGTTTGGAATTCTGGAGACTTCTGAGAGAATAGATAAATGCTAGAGCCCCATAAGAGGTTGTTGGTGGATTGTTGTTAGTTGGTTGTTGGTGGTCAAAGTTTATGAAGTAAGCATGTGTCAAGAAGAGATAAGAAGAAACACTTAGCTATCCTGACAGAAAACATCAAACTTGCCCCAAGGGACTCCCTGCCCCTAATCAGCAGGAAGTAGTCTAATGATATAGTTACCCCCTTTCCAATACCTGGTTTTATTGAGGGATCTCTTTCATTTTCTCTCTATGCATTTTTTCTCTCCTATCTAATGTTAGGGGGTTGAAAGGGTGGAAGGAAAACGGGTGGAGAAGGGGAAAAGAAAGAAAAACCCATGAAGTAGCAAAAGAAAAGCTACAGTGGTTTTCTCATTTTTCATTTTAGTTTTGACACAGGGCCTCATTCACTATACGGGCAACTGACCTTGAATTTTTAATCCCCCTGCCTCCATATCCCAAGACATAAGATTTCAGGTATGAGCACCACCATTCAGAACTCAAAGTAGTCTTCTCCTAAGAAGAAACCAAAGGACAAAACCTCCTTGTTTAGGACACAGGAAGAAGGGTGCTGTTTATAAGCTAGGAAGAGATGCTTGACACACACAGACCCTGTTGACACCTTGATCTTGGACTCCCACAGAAAGAACTGTGAGAAACTAAACCTCAGTTGTGTTTCTGCAACCTCCCAAAATAGTGTCATCACCTGAACACCAAGCACCCAAAACATAAGTGTGTGGAAGGGCTTTTTGGGTTGTTTTATTTTGTTTTGTTGGGAGAGGGGTGGTGGTGGATAGTTTTCAGCAACCTGACTGTGTTATGTCAGAGTGAAGTTTCTGGATGATGTGGAAATCAGGCTGTTCCCCTGTGCTAAAGTATTTCATATTAATGTAAACAATGGTTTTCAGAGGCTGTCCCTTACCCTGGGCAGCTCCACTTTACAAAGCCCCATTTGGCTCCATTGTGCATGACTAAATACTACCACCTGTCCAGCACCACCTACAAGAAACAGGCTGGCAAAGAACTGATTCCTTAAAATAAAAAGGTATATCTATATTGATTAAATTCATCAAAATAGATTGGGGCGATGTGAAACTAAAACTATATGCCCCTCCTAAATCCCAAGAACTCATCAAATGCACCAGACTCACAGAGGGTGCAACACTCTCATCTGGACCACATAAAATCTAGGACACCTAAGAAGACTGTAGTGGTGACTGTCCCATCAACTGACCACCTGGTGTTGGTATGTAAAGAGACTACCAAAAAATGCCTGACTGTCCCTAGGCTTTCAAAGTAAGCAGACTTCTCAATGCTTACTGTAGCCCATGCAAATTACTATTTTGCCATTCTGCCATTCAGACTCCATTTTGCTCCTTGTCTCTGAAAGCTCATGGCTCTATGCTTCTGCAGCTGTGCTCAACCCCAATTCTTGGCAGTTTGGCCCTGCATGCTTCCAGCATTTCTCCAACTGGGCTTCTTAATGATCTTTAGTGACCCTCTTTGCTTCTATATCAGCTCAGGCCTCTGAGTCTAATAAGACTTCTTTGAATTCTGCAGCCTCTTTGACCTCTGTGGCCCTGCTATAGTCTACATATATCTATTTGTATATATATATATACATAGAAAAAGAGAAATACGTATTGTGTTGTAGTCAATGTGTGGTCTTAGAGTCCGTATACATACTTAAGATAAGAGTAAAAGAATTTGTATTTGCCAAAGACTAACTACCAAAGAAAACTGTAGCTACTTGGCAAATTAAAGCCAAAGATATTATGTCAGCTTGCATATGGGTTGTTATTTAATAAATTCTGACATTGTGGAAAGACACAGAATGCATCTATCTGTGTCTGGTATACTACACTCATGACAATGAGTAAAAGGTTACTTTAAAAAAATCAAATATAATATTTTTTTAAAAAGTTGATAGAAGTGCTCCATTTTGTGACCTACAGAAAATATCTCATGAAGCAAAATCCAGTGCCACAGTTGATATTCATTTGCATATTTGCACAATCAGTTCTAGTGAGTCGCATAAAGCATAGCTGATTGGCACACTGCTGATACGAATCTAAATAGGAAAACAGTATTAGTATGAAGCCCTCTAAGTGACTGTGTTTTAATTAAACTCTAACTACATTTTAAAATCAACACTACTAGTTTTCTTAATGCAGCATCAGTAAATGAACTCATTTGGCTTCCAATTGCAAGAAATCACAGAAGTGAAATAAATAAACCCAAGCTCCAAGTATTGTTTGCCAGTTTTTCTTTCTTAAGAGACTATCAATGGTGATGTAAAAATAGCTATATTGAGATAGCCATTCAGATGAACCCTCCTCTCCACTGCCTTGCTTTTTTGTTATTATTTACAATGGAAAACTGCAACTACCTAAATAATCTTCTTTATGGATTAATTAGCCCCAAAAGTAAACCATAAAAATCTTATTGGGGAACTGGACAGATGGCTCAGAGGTTAAGAGCCCCTGATGCTCTTCCAGAGGACTCAAGTGCATTTCCCAGAACCCATATCAGAAGACTCAAAAACACTTTAACTTCAACTCCAGCTCAGGGAAAACAAATGACCTCCTCTTACTCTGTGACTACCTACACACAGATATGGACATACTCCCAAATGAACACACACAAAATTAAAAATAAAAGTAAATCTAAAATTTTTAATCTTATTTTGTTTTTTTTAATTATTCTAGTTTCAAGAATAGCCAACTACAGTTCACATGCCAAACCCAAATATAACCATACACTATTTTAGTAAGGTCTAGACATAGAATGGATTTTATATTTTAAGAGAAGTAGAAAAAGGAAGAAAATGTGGAGGAGGAGAAGGGGGAGGAGGAGGAGGAGATCTTATGCCACAAACTAAAGAATTTGCTCTCTGGACTCTAACAGAAAAGGCTTTCCAAATGGTGAAATTCTGTACTGACTATGGGGTAGGCGCTATGGATGATATTACAATGCTATTTATATAAAATCACAAAAATGGAATGAATATACACAATGCCACCTACATTTATTCTTCTTTAATGGAAGTACCTAACACAAATACATGCATTGATGCTCAATCACCAGTAACACATAGAACGGTGAAAGACTTAGAAGAAAGTGCTTGTGGGTAATTGCTGATATTTCCCTTCTGGTGCTAATGATTCTAGAATTGAAGTAGGAAGGATGCACTGGGTAGAGTTTCTAAAGGCCACACACAATCTAAAGAAATCAGTTAGAGGCAATTGGCAAGTCAAAACAATATATTTTAAAATTCACAAGGAACATTTCTACATAGGGCACTGCTAAAAGGCACACATCTTGACTAAGTAGATCACAGATGTTAAAATTTACCATTTGATTTGGCTGAGAAAAAAAAATCAAAAGCTAGACATTTGTACTATTCCTGAAAGGTTCTTAAAACAGTGCTATTCAGTGTTCTCATCAAGGATAAGTGTATTGAAGAACTTTCACTTATATTACAGAGGCTGAGCTGCAAAAAGAAAGTTTTAAAAACAAAGACTGGGTGTACTATGAGCAGACACCCCGTGTAGAACATGCAGAACAAAGGAGCATTTATGTTTTCAGTGAGTCCTCATTGGCACAAATAGAGGAATGTACGGTGTGCTGTGTCAGTTTACCAAATGAGCAAAAGACATAAAGACATAATTAACATCAGTAAATTATGACTCTAGAAAATGTGTATCTTCCCAAATGAAGAAGTGTAATATAAAGGCTTCTTTAATGGTCTTACTATAGTTCAGGCTAGCCTTAAGCTCATGAGACTTTTCCCTCAGCCTCTAGAGTGTTAGGATTACAGCTACACACCATCTCAGCCAGCTTAAGATATTCTTGAGGTATCATTTATGCTAATATACAATTAGCACATTTTTTTATTTTTTCAGTGAAACTAGTTTTTTGTACAATATTCTGATCAGTTTCCCCTCCCCCCACTCCTCCCAGATCTACCCTGCCTTCCCATCCACCCCAAATCCACACCCTTCCCCCCTCCCCTTGCCTTAGAAAATAAACATCAAAAAATAAAATAAAAACACATCAGAATAGGACAAAATAAACAAACAGAAAATAAAAGTGAAAACAAAAGCACAAGAAACACATACAGTTGCAGAGACAAACATCCACATACATAGAAATTCCATCGGGGGAAAATCCTCAAAATCAAAAACCATAATATATAAGCAAAAGATCGTTAACATTAAAAAAAAATACCCAAAGTACTGTGAGACAAAAAAATAATCTCCAATAGTACCATTGGGTTTGTTTTGTGTTGGCCATCTATCGCTGGGCATGGAGCCTGCTTTAGGTGTGGTTTGTGTGGTTTGTATACACAATGAGACTCTATTGAAGGAAACTAATTTTTCCATTGCAAGCAATGGTCAACTAGAGACAGCTTCTCAGTTAAGCATGGCGCTGTGTCCACTTCCCCTCTCAGCACCTAGCAGGAGTGTTCCTTCCCTTTGACATAAAATGTTAACATTGAAGGAATTAAGAAAGTCATTTTACAACAAAAAATTTAATGACTTGAGATGATGGACACTGCTACCATGTTTAAAACTGGAAGCTATGATGATTGGTGTTATATTAACTTGAAAGAATATATTGGAATTAATCAAAACCTAACAATGCAGACTATGAAACAGTACAAAAATACTTTTAGACTATCAAGTCCAAAACATAAAACAACATAATCAATATGTTTATCCTAACAGTAATGACTCTTAATAAAATGTTGCTTGGGGTGGGTAGGCTTCTATCGCTGTGTATGCTTTATTGGCTCCAGTTTTCTTGAAGGTTACTATGGGTTTTCCCATTAAAGAGAGAAAGCTCAGCTGCTCCCATGCGCCTATGAAATTTCTCCTGTGTGAAGGCAGACCCACTGATGCAACTTAACATATAATACCATGGACTTCTTTGAAATCCTGCTTTCTCTCACATGGTAGTTGTAGTGGTTAATACTGACTCTGTTGGGTCCACAGAATCTAGTATTACCTAGGAGACAAATCTCTGAGTATGTTTTGAGGAGGTTTAAGATTAAATGAGCAGGAAGACCCACTGGAAATGTGGGCAACACTATTCCATGGGCTGGGGTCCCAGACTAAATCACAAAAAAAGAAATTTTTTAAAAAAGGAAAAAGCAAGCTAAGCAGCAGCATTTGATTCTCTTGCTTCCTAACTGTAGAGACAATATGACCTCCTCCCACAGCTCCTTCCATTCCTTCCCTTGTAAGGCCAAATTGTGAGCACAAATAAACCCTTTCTTTTTTAAACTGACCATCTCAGGTATTTTGTCATAGCAATGGAAAAGGTAACAAATACAGTGGTAAAACAGCTAAAAGTGACCACTGGCATATGAATGGGGGGCATAGTCGGAAGTAGAGGAGGAAGATGGGGAGGAGGAGGAAGGGGGAGCTGCCATTTGGAGACCTAAATTCAGAATTTCCATTTGTTAGATATTACTAGAAAAAAAAAAAAAACAGTTTCTACCATATCTGACATAATTATCCCATTGTCATGGTGGAGCAGCTATAATCCATGCCCTGTAACCATGGTAATAAAACTAGCAAAGCAATGTTGTGACGGATTGCTCTATAGTAATGGTAATGGAGCTATTAATGCTCCATAATAGTAGGAAGTAGAGTGGGAAGTGACAAGATCCTCACGTGGAATTCTATCCATTTCTCGCTCCCCTACAGCATCCACATATAATCTTGAGAAGTGGTAGATATTTAGAAGGTTAACTGAAGGTAGGACTCCATCATGTAGCTTCTATGAGATTGCCACCCATGACAGTGGAACTTTTCAAGGATTCACTGATTTCACAGTCACCCATGCTCCTGTAAGTCACACCTTACCAATGCTCCTATAGGTATGTATGGCCACTGAATTCATCCACCAAGCTGAACTTGTGTGCTTCTTTGGTCAGCTGCTGGTACCCTATCCATTGTGGATAACAGTGCCATAGAAGGGGCAGCTCAACACATAGAACTGTCACCTTTCTCGTGGTGGCTCTAGACCTTCATTTTTGCTAAGAGAGTCTAGCTGAGTATCATGCTTGTCTGTTTGCTCTTAGAACAGGGTCTCACTGTGTAGCCCAGGCTGGCCTCATACTCTCAATCCTCCTGCTTCTGAGTGCTGGAATTTTAGATGTATGCTAGCTACCATGCTTGGCCTAAGATAGTATTTGAATGTTGCCATTTGTGCAAATAGATTCACCTTTGTTTCCAACTACTATTTAGCAGTCTTACTTTTTCATTCTTAGCTCCTTAGCTCTCAGTCTTTTCAAAGAAGGAGAAGAAGAAGAAGAAGAAGAAGAAGAAGGAGGAGGAGGAGGAGGAGGAGGAGGAGGAGGAGGAGGAGGAGGAGGAGGAGGAGGAAGAAGAACCTGTTTGCTGTTTGCTATGGTAGCTTCTCTGGTCTCACAAGGGCAATTTGGCTGCAATAAAGCACTTCATAAGCCCCAACTCCTTCCTCCATATGCTGAACCATAAACAAACTTCAGCTCCAACCCTAAGCAAGTCTTTTTGAAATGTTCCCAAATTGCTTACTTGCCCTTTGCAGCAAATTATGGATGGCCAAATGCACCTAAAAATGTTTATGACCCGCCTCCTCAAAAAATAAAAAGCAAACAAATAAAAAAAACATAATTTTCATGGAATGCCTGCCAATCAAAGTTCACCTCAGTATTCTCTCACTTTGCGCTACATAATTGGCTTTCTTGTAACTCCTTTGAGCCCTTAATGAATTGACAGTAACTTGTACCGGGGGTCTCTTTGCTGTGAATTAATCAATAAACAGCCTTTGATAATTTTGCTGTGGTTTTTTTTTTTTGTCTGTCTGTTTTTATTTTTCAAGACACAGTTTCTCTGTGTAGCTTTGGCTGACCAGGTAGTAACTCTGTAGAACAGTCTGGCCTTGAACTCACAGACATCCACCTGCCTCTGCATCCCAAGTGCTGTAATTAAAGGCATGGACCACCACCACCCAGCTGTGGATTTATGTTTTGTCTTTGACACCTCATTTCTCCTCTTTAAATAATTAAGATGATACAATTGAAGTCAAATTAAAAGTCTGTGATGTTTTCGAATTATAAACCAGATCTTAGTAATGAAAACTAAAAGCTAACCTTCTAGGAACTCCATGGTGACACTACCAAAGATTAAAAAGAATGAGGCAAAATTGAAATGATATTTCAATCCCCTCTCAAAAGGATTTCAATTAAAAAAAGAAAAGCAGTGAACTTGTTCAAGGTTACAATGGCAGAGCATCACAGGGAAAAAGAAGACCCACTTTCAACTCTAACATATAATAAACAGCACATCCTCATTATCTCCTCTCTATGCCTGGGACCATAGAGGCAAAGGCTGGAGTGATGTGCATACAAGTCAAGGACTATGAAGATTGCCAGTAAATGCCATAAACTAGAAGAAAGGCACAGAATCATTTCCCCCAGGTTTAGAAGGAACATAATTTCAGACTTTTAGCCTCTAAAACTGTGAGATACTCAATTTTGTTACCTGAAACTACTGAGTTTCTAGTACTCCAACTCTAGGAAATCAACACAATCTAGAGTTGCCTGTACTAAAAAGACCTGTAACTCTGATGATGGATCTGCAAGAATCAGTCAGCTGGTAGGGAGACTTTTAAAGCTGCATAGCACCTATGGCTGATCGTCTTTAAAATGCAGGATGTCTTGTCAAATCTTAATCTTTCAACTCATTTAGGTGATTCAATTAGAGCTGGGAAGAAATGAGGTCTTTCTGTTGGAGCTAGGGTTGTGTGATAGTTAATCTTGACTTTCAACTAAGATTGCTGGACTACTAGCACACTTTTCAGGGTATCTGTGACAGTTTTTCCAGAGACAACAAGATTGCAAAGACTCTGGCTGAACTCGTGGTTGAATCCACTGATGAATTCAAAATCTGAAAACTTTTTAAAGAAGTAGTCAAAACTGTGTATTGTGGAGCCCTGTTTGAAGGAAATGGGACACTTTGGTCAAGTTTTGAAAAGCCTATCTTGCCTTGGCTGCTTCCTATGCTGCCTCTTCCTGTTTCCTGTCTGCCATAAAGAGAACAGCTTCCTCTTCCACACAAGCCATTGCCATAATGTTCTGCCTTAACATGGGCCCAGAACCTTCAAGTGATCTTCTAAGATATCTTTGTCACAATAACAGTAAAATTAGCAAGATATCCCAAATCAAAGCAGCTGAATAAGAGACAGCATTCCAACTCTGGAAAAGCCCCACCATCCCTGACTTGGAGAAAAGGTGAAAGAATCACAGAGGTATACTCCATGGCACCAGAAACCCTGATAAGAGCTTCAGTAGCTGCTTGACTGAGAAACAACATAAACACAGATCACAGTGAAACAGAAATCATGCTACATACCATAATCCAGGATCCATCAGATTCTAGGTTATGGGGAAACAAGTACCTATTAATACCCAAGGGAGTATGTTCACAGCCCAGGCAAGATAGAGACCATAATCAGACTGACTTGATTTTTAGAAAAATAAACAATGGAAAGTCTCTTATCCTCCTAAGTTTGTGGACTCAAGACTTAGGGAGAGGCCAAGAAAAATAATAACTAAACTTAGATTGATATAAACTTAGATTTCAGTTCTACAGGATTGTTTTCCTAAGCAAAGCTAGTACCAAAAGTTAACAATGTACAGGAAGGTAATGGTATGTAATGTTCATACAAAGCACCAAGGCCACACACACAAACATAAATAAAAGTCAATAGTTAAAAATAAATTATGAAAATTCACACAAACATGGAAATTATAACAGTGCACTCAAATAGTCAAATTTGAGGATAAATCCAGATAAAAATATAAAGACATTTTATGTTAATCAATAACTAAAATGTATACTATATAACTAAAGCTGCCTTTTTGTAACTAAAGTTATAAGAAATTGTATAACTATGAAAATCATACTAAATATTTTTGCAAAACTAGAACATAGATTTCAAGGGACTCAAAGAAGCCCAAACAATTAAAGCTGCAGGACTTACTTCAAAGTTACAATAATCAAACAGGTGTGAGCCTGGCATAGGAGTAGATGTATAAGCAAATTGAATAGACTCAAGAGCTCAAAACTACTTTTACATGTATATCCAGTGACTTTATGACACAGGTGCCAAGACCACACTCAGTAGGAAACTGACAGTGTTCTTTAATCTTGGGGAAATTATATACATACATACATACATACATACATACATACATACATACAAAAGAATGAATTTGGACCATTACACCATATACAAAAATGAACTCAAAATGACTCAAGACTGTGCTGGTTACTTTCTACTGTCAGCCCAATGCAACCTAGAGTCACCTGGGAAGACAATATCAATTGAGGAAATCTCCAAATCACGTTGGCCTGTGGCCACATCTTTGAGAGATTGTCTTGATTGATGATTGATGTGGGAAAGTACAGCTCACTGTGGACAGCCCCATCCCTAGGTAGGTAGGTCTTGGCTATGTAAAGAATTTAGCTGAGATGAGGATGGAAAGTAAAGGGAGCCCTCATTCACTGTCCATGGGGTCGCAAACTGGTCCAGTCACTACAGAAATCAGTGTGGAGAATTCTCAGAAAACTACTATAATAATAAAACTACTATAATTACTATATGACACATCTATAACACTCCTTGGCATACACCCAAAGAGCAATATGGTTGTCTGAACATAATGACAACACCAGTTGACATGCCACCATGGAAAGGGGAAATTCTACAAGTATCTACCCCTAGATGAAGAGCTACCAGGTGGCCAAAGCCTTCTGGATGAAGAAGAATGAATTTATTCTAGGAATGAGCTCTCATGTACATTTCCAATCACAAGCAGTCAGGTTTGAATACATATAAATGTGAACAATGTTAAGTAAACTGTAAGTTGTTTATACATATATGTAGACATATGAAACAATATTGAAGAAGAAGAGATGTGAATTTGGGAGGGAGAGGGGAAACTCCTCTAGAGGAATTGGGGAGGGGCAGGAGGAATTTAGATGCATTATTTATGTATGAAGTTCTAAAACTAAATATTTGTTTATTTGTTTGTTGAGAAGGGTACCTGAGCGTAAACCAGTGAGCAAGCCAGGAAGCAGCATTCTTCCATGGTTCTTGTCTCTGATCCTGCGTTGAGTTCCTGCCCTGACTTCTCTCCAAGATGAACTGTGACCGGAAAGTATAAGCTGAAATAAGCCCTTTCTTTGCCAAGTTGCTTTTGCTCAGTGTTTTTATCACAACAATAGAAAGCAAATTATAACAAAGATGTCAGCAGAATAGCTAAAATTATGAACATACCAATGTCCCAATGTTCCCGCAGTAAAGGATATACCTAAAACAGAGTTAATAGGGGGAAGTGAGGTAGAGAGACAAAACTGGAACCAGCCCTACTAAGAATTTGGTTTCATCTTTGAAAGTTAGGAGAAATTATAAAGAACTTTAAAAGGGAGTTAAAAGGACAGTCTGAACTTTAGAATTAGTATTCACAATGAAGAATGTAGCTTACAGAGTTCTAGAAAGCCTGAAGGAGGCACTGGCTGGATAATGGGGATGAAGAATAAGGAAGATCTTATGTCAGGTAGTGACAATAGGAAAATGGAAAAGACATCATGAATATAAAAATAATATCAAAATTTTAATAGCTCTAATAGTCTTATGAATATTTAGCATGAAGGAGAGAGACGTCTTTAGAAGCCATTTATTCATCCATCTGCTCATTCAATTTGTGTTTACAGAGTGTTTGGTAGTGCCAGACACACTGTTCTCAAATGATTTCCAGGTTTAGGTATGGTTTTCTTGAAGTAGACCCTGATTTGAGGATCTTTGTACACATGAATTAGTAAGAAGACACCTGCTCTCCAGCAAAGGTAGAAATGAACATCAGAAATAAGGTGAGGCTAGGAAGAAGCTGTGGGAAGCGGCTCCACTCTCACCATTACAAAGTGGCACTTGGCATAGGCATTGCTTGAGAGAAAAGACAACTCCATATATGGAGTTGTATGTGCTGAGAGGTGTGGTTACCCGATCACCCCACCTCGCATCATTGAGAGTGACTTCTTGGCAGCTGCTGATAGGATCAAGGCAATGCTTATAAGGGGCTGCGGGAGCTGGGGAGAGGGACAAAACAAGAGAAGAGAAGGAGAGAGAGGAAGCGCTCTGTACAGGGATAGCTGAATAAAACGCTTGAAGAAGAACACGGTTGCCGCTGCCTTATTCCGCGAGTCGGACGTGGGTAGCGACAAGAAGCCAAGCAAAAGGATGGTTGCCAACTAAGCCTGAACTCTTCAATGGAAGTTACTGAAGAGATATTCAAACCTGATGGAAGGGAGCTGGGCTTTGATAATCCTAGACCTAATTCCCACAGTGTAAGCTTTCTAAATGTCCTTAACCTTTACCCTATTTGCTTTCTCCTTGTAATCAGTCTCATTGTATTCTGTCTTCTCATCTCCATCATGAACTCCTATTAGTCCTCACAATCACTCCATAAATATAACTTCCTTAGAGAAGGGATTTCCTTTTATCTAAAAGTGTTCTTTAATTCATATATATTGATCATTTTCTTTTCAGGGACTAAAGATAAGCCTCAGCAGTCTAGGATGCTTGCTGTGCAATCATGAGGACTAGAGTTCAGATCCCAGCAGCCATGTAGTTGACATTCATAGCCACAGCTCTGAGCAGGACTAAAAAAGACCTCTGGGGTTTTCTGGCTTCTAACCTAGCAAAGAAAATGAGAGCCCCAGGTTCAGGGAGAAATACTGCCTCAAAGGAATAGGTAGAGAGTGATAGAAAAAGACTTCCAATGCCCACTTATGGCCTCCACATCTACATACATACATACATACATACATAAACCTACCTTTGTAAGCTTTCTTTTCATGTGTATATGTATGCATCATCTAGAAGAGCGCATCAGCTTGCCTGGAGGTGGAGTCACAGATAGTGATTAGAAGCCTGATATGGGTGCTGGAAACCAAACTCAGGTCCTCTGGAAGGGCAGCAAGTACTCAATCATGGAGCCATCTCTGTAACTCCAATAAATCTTTATTATTATTATTATTATTATTATTATTATTATTATTATTATTATCAGCAGCAGCAGCAGCATTATTGTGTGTGAGTGCATGATTTCTATGGGGGAGAACATGCATGCCAATGGCACACACATGAAAATCAGAGTCTGTTCTCTTCTGCCACCCTTACATAGTTTCCAAGGATCTAATTCAGATCACCAGGCTTGTAGCAAGCCTTTATCCACTGAGACATCGTGCTGGCTCCAATAAATAAGTCTCTTTTAAAAAAAATCAATGTCATTGCAATTTTTTTCATACCTACTTAAGTTTTCTTTCCTGCCTGCCCCATTTAGTTCCATTATGTCCATTTGTTCATTTAACAGACACCAGCAGGCATCCTAATTAAGTAGCAACCACTGAACTGAGAGCTGAGTATATGAGAAAAAGCGAAAACAAATAAGGCTTTCATCTTTACCCATCTCAGCCAGACACGGTGCTGCACACCTGTAATCCTAGCCCTCAGGGATAAAAGCAAAACCACAAGTATGAGATCAGCCTCAGCTACACAGTGAACTCTAAGCCAACCTTAGCTATTTAGCAAGACTGTCTCATCCTACCCTCTCTGCACCAGATCCTTGCCACTGTTCAGCCTTAGAAACAACCATGATATTATAGAAAGGTCAGCAACTTTGGAATCAGACAGAGGCCCTTATTTACATATAATCCTGGACCAACTGATATAAAATCATTCTACACCTCAGTTTTCTCAATCTATAAAATGGGAGTACTAATTCCTCCCAGTAATCTTAAAGGTTTATATAAATAGCAAACGATGTGTTGTTTTTTTTTTTCAAAAAGCACTTACATCATATATGGAACATCAACGGCACCCCCAACTTTTCTTAGTGTGAGAAGTTTTAGAAAGTGGAAGGAAATGAATTAACTGTCCTTTTCACAACATGAAGACACCAATAGTCAAATGGAAAGAATAGTCTAATTCAGAAGACCCATGATTGCGCTCAGCTCCAGTGCTTACTGTACATGTAATTTCTGCTTTCTTCATTGAAGTAAGTTTTCACTGAAAGTTTGGAGCCGTCCCAGAATTTATCTTCTTTTATACAAGAAGGGGGTTCTATTGTGCAACCTTAGAGGAAGCAATGGGAAAAAAGCTATACAAAGTCCAGTCCTGAGAGCTAGGTCACAGACACGTGACTCAGGGGCTGCCTAAGACTGAATTTGCAATCGAGGAATCAACATTTGGTGCATGCAAACAAGCTCAGTATGTAGTGCCACTGGCAGCGGGGCTAACAGAATGAGTTCAGAGTTCATGCTCTCAGTAATGCCCGTGACATTCCCTGCCGAAAATGAAAAGAATATCTCTTTCACAAGGTTTGAGAAGGGGTTAAATATGAATAAAAACTGATTAGATATGAAAAAATAGCTGCTCTATAAATGTGTATTTGATCTGTTTAGGAGGCTTTGTGATGTGTAAAATAAATGAATAAATAAGTTATTTGCGGTCTAGCTCCTACCTAAACATGAAATCCCCCAGGGCTGCTTTGTCTGTTCACACCCAAGCTATTTGCTTTCCTTTCCCAGTATTGTCGTTTTCCTTGCTCAGAACTCCAAGTTCAAAGTACACTTAGCTCTGATATGCAAAATGCAGGTTACTATCACTAATTGCTGTACATTGTGCTTTGCTCCCAGGTTAAACAGTAACTGCTTTATTTGGGAGCCTTCGAAAAGACTGCAAGGTTTAGGAAGTAGCTCTCTACTCTCTCCTGTAAAGTCTGAGAAAAGGAGAGACTTGCAAACAGAGAACGCATCTCAGTAGCCAAAACGAAACTAGCAGCTCAACACAATTACTCAGCACATCTTACAGAACAAGTATCCCCTGTGACAGTGCTCTGATCAGGCATAGCACCATTCCCTAGGGTCTAGCCCCAGCTCTCTTCTTTGACTCTGTGGGTTTCTTCTAGAAAACGTTTTTTACTCTTTTAGATCTTCCCATCTCCTTCAAGCCAATGGCCTTCCAAGGGTGCAATTCTGAATTTCTAGTAACCAGCTGTGATCGCCTCCTGAATCCATCTGTCCCTCTAATGCAATACCTGAAGCACTGGATTCATTATCTGCTTCTCGTCTCTTCTCCTTTGTCCAAATCACTCTTCTTTGCTCAAATTCTCGAAGATGTTTCTGTAACCCAGTCATTACTCCTGTTCCCTAGAATCTATTCTTTGCATGCATGAACGTTGATGACCACATACCCCTTTTCGAGCCTCACTTTGCTTGAGATGCACTTTTGGGAGGGGTGCAGGTCAAGACAGAGATTCTCTGTGTAGCCCTGGCTGACCTGGAACTCTTTCTGTAGACCAGGCTAGCTTTGAGTTCAGAGATCCACCTGCCTCTGCCTCCCAAGTGCTGAGATTAAAGGCATGTGCCACCACTGCCCCGCCAGATGCTTTATAAAAATCTCTCATTTTTTTTAATCTCATCTCAAATGGGTCCTCCTTTAAATTGTTTTTCTATTTAGCAAATACCTTGTGAAAAGTATAGACATAAAAACATAGCAAAGAAAAGATATTCTGTGTGCTTAGACAAAGACAAATGGATAGATGGTGTAAGTTAAAAGGCAGACTTTAAGAACATATCACAGCAGACCTGGGAAGAATAGGATTTTGACAGAAATGAGTCAAGAGATCACATTAGGGAAGATCTTGGCATAGGACATGCAGAAGAGAATGTCGAAATTGAAAAAAAAAAAAAATCAGTTAAGGTAAGTAGAAGACACAGAGGACTAGAAAATAAGCAAAAGCTAGGAGAGCCTGTATCAGAGTGGACTTTGAACAAAAAATTGAGAAATTTCTAGTGCCTTCTCACTGTGTTGTCCAATAGTTTTGGAACATTGTGCTTGTTTTCAAGAACTGAAAGTTTCGGGTCATGGAAGCAACACAGCCCATGGCTACTTATCTGGTCTAATGATGTTCAAACTTTAAAAAAAGAGAAAAGCGTTCAGAAATATCCAGGAGTTTTGAAAAGATTAAAGCCTAGTGGGAAGCTTCATATGTCTTTTATTGAACAGCCTTAGGAGAAACAAGTACAATAGTTATATAGAATAAGTTTACAGTAAATACTAGGTGGACAACTGGATAGAAGATAGGACAGAAAATAATAAATGGGAAGGGGCGTGGTCAAAGCAGTTTCTCCACTTAATAATTGAGTTTATAGAGGATGGATATTAGTTCTGGTTCCTCATCTCTTGAAGTCTACCATTTTGTATATTCATTTTAAACATTCATCTCAGTCTTACCAAGAATTCATCAAAGCTCTACTGTCACTTGTCTATGAAGAACATGACAGTGGGCACTGTGAGCTTGCAAAGTCGGATTGGATTTGGGACCTGTAAAATGAACTCTGAAGAGACAGCTAGCAGATATCAAATCCACATCTTCAGAGGAAGATACTCAAAGAGGATAGAGAAGCAAGTCCAGGAAAAGAAAGTGGCAAATCCAGCAAAGATTGAGCAGCATACACAGGAGAGTCTGGTTAGGTATGTTAGATAACACACACCCCAAGAGAATATTAGAATCAGAAACCGCAAGGAAACCTAGTTAGTACACATGAAGGAAACTGTTAATGACTAGTTTAGCTTTTTTATTCTTCTTATTTTTGAGATTGTAATTTAATTACAATATTTATCTTTTCCCTTTACCTCCTCCAAACCCTGTTCTCCTTCAAATTCATGGTCTCTTTTTTCATCACTTTTATTGCATGCATATATGTACATACCTTATACATTCCTAACGAGAACCTGTTCAGGCCATAGAATGTTACTTTTCTGTATGCTTTCAGGGCTGACCTCTTGGCATCAGAAACCTTGAGTAATAAATCAGAAGTTTTTATATAATTATTTTCATCTCTTTACTGCACTGCTGACCTCATTGTTTTATCCTGCATGTGGTCGCTTGTTTCAAATGTGTTGCTTTTTTCCTTTTGCTTTAATGAGTCTTTGTACTTAATCAGGAAAGGTCATAAATTTTGCATTATAAAGAAGTAAATTTCTGACTTCTAGCTGGTAAGCACTGTACCATAGGAAATGCCTTCATGCCAAAACTCCCAACTCGTAGTTACAAACAGTGGAATGCTCATAAGCTGCTGTCTCCATGGGTGCTAATTGTAACATGTCAATGAAAGGACTTGCTCTCTATGGCTGCCAAGCCAAGTCTCCTGCTGCTGCCAAGCACTGTAACATTCAACGGGAATATGATTTTTTGACACGGGCAGTTCAGAATTCAGTTGCTGCCCTCACTGGAGGGGACTCAGAAAGGTGTAAAATGAGAAAAAAAAAAATGTGCTGAATTTATTTGAAATGTGTACTGCCCATGAGTGGCAGACTGGAGAGGTAGACAGAACAACAGATGGGCACATAGGATGAGCTGAAGACCCTGTGTTTGAAGAACAGCAAGTGGTCTAGTTGAGCTAGAACATTTGAAAATGGCATGAGAGTGTTGGAAGATGAGGCCCAAGCCTCAAGCTGAGATTATGTTCTCTGAGGGCGTAAGTACCAGGGTAAAGAGATGACACTTAACTTCAAAACCAGTGGGGAATCATGGATTTTTTTTTTTTAAAAAAGTAATTAAATAATGTGATTATAGCTGCCTGATCCATTGTGGATATGTAAAGTAGACTTAATTAAGTAACAGGAAATAATTTCAAAGAATGGTATAGAGACCATAAGCTAACCAATAAAATTAGAACCTTCTACAATGCTTGAAAGTGGCTATTTGAATAGACTATATCTACTAACTAACCTAGCACTACCTTGCAATGAGTCAGGATCATGTTCCTAATTCTTGCCAAAGGATTTCAGTGGGACCCATCAACATCTGGACTAGGTAGTGCTATGCACACGATCCTCCATTCTTTCGGTGTATCTATGGGTGCATGTGTACATGTATGTGATATGCATATTATATTTGTTTGTATATGTGTGGGTGTGACTATGTACAGGTGCTCATCACCACGTCTTTGCCTGTTTATGGAAGCCAGAAGCTAACTTCAGGTGTCTTTCTCAATTATTTTTCCACCTTATGTATTAAGGCAGGGTCACTCACCTGAACCCAGGGCACCTAGCTAGCCAGCATGTTCGAAGGATCTCCCATTTCTACCTTCTGATCACTAGGATCATGGAAGGGGGGCCTGCCCTGGCGACCCAACATTTATACTGGTTCTAGTGATCCAACTCTAGTTCTTACGCTTTCACACCAAATGCTTTTCTAGCTAAGCTACTCTACCAACCCACTTTGTGCTTCCTTTTAACACCACATGTCAATCTCTTGACACTAAGACAGCCTAGAAGCTACAAGACAATATGAGCTATGGACCATTTCTGTACTCTTAGGAATTTTCAAAAATATAAAAACAGATCCAGGGAGAAGCCCCTGGTTTAGCTACTATATGAAATTCACCATCTATACATCAGGTATTGCACTTAGCGTGAAGCCTGTTTCTTTACACAAAGAAAAGCTGGAAGCTATACTCTGGATAGTCATAGTTTTCCATAGGCCAGGGCTCTTTAGCCCCACCTCCCACTTTACTATTGTATTTTGAGGAGTACCTAATAATGTAGAGTATCATTGAAACATTCACAGAACTTAGAAAGGAATTGTATTTTTACCCAGGTATGGTTAAATAAGCCAGATTTCATCCTAAATATCTTTTTATGTACTTGAAATTCTAAAACCTAGAGATTCATTTTCTGATTAAACCATGTGGTCTGTGCCTTCCATAGAAGAGGTAGACAAAGGTGGCAATATACCATATATATTAGGAATAGAGTAAATTAAGAGGCTAGAGAGATGGCTCAGTGGTTAAGAGCATTTGCTATTCTTGCAGACTACCTAGGTTTGGTTCCCAGAATCCATGTCAGGTAACTCATTATCACCAATATTACCAATACACTAGTTCCTAGGAATACAATGTTCTCTTCTGGACTCCAAAGGCACCCCAACACACACACACACACACACACACACACATACTTTCACAGACATACACACATACACATAGATAAATATTTTAAAAGAAGGAGAAGTTGAACAGCATCCAGCAAAAGGCTCCAGATTAGATAGTATCTCAAGGTCCCCGTACTTCAAACAAAATTTCCCCAAGAAAAATGGACTGTTTCACTCTCTAAAATAACTTTGGGAGCTCTAACATCTTGATAGACTAATAAAAAGCAGATGCCCAAAGGAGTGTATAAAAATGATGAAAATGGAATCTGGGTGGATCCTTGTGTGAAGCAAAAATGATACATCTCCCAAACCTTTGTTTCCAGTAGGTCAACATTCAAACAATAAATCTTTTTTTCTTTATGTAATATGAAGGAGTGAGTTTAAAAGGCAAACTTCCCAAATATTTAAACAGACTTACAGAAAAGACATAAACCTAAATCACTGATCTTGGGGTAACAGTAAATTCTCATCCAATTTTTTTAACAGCACAAAGCAAAATATTTTCATACAGGTAGCCAGTGTATACTTCTTGTCTCCTGTTAACTTTTTAACCTAATGTTAATTTATATATAGTTCCAAATACCAGCAGATTCTATATATCATTTTCTATCTATATATCATGCTCATGAGTTTGTATATGAAGTTGGACATGTTAGAGTAGTTGCTATGATCCATGGTTATAAATAGGAACTGCTACAACATCTGTGGACAAATTTCTTGTGTTTTTGTTTGCTTATTCAATTTTAATTCTCCCTGATGAAAGACCCACAACATCAAAAGATACAATGCCTTTATTCTTTTTCCTAATACCAAAATGTTCAACAGAAAGCTGCATATTTGCTGAAAATGTAAATAACTTAAAATATACTAAATTTTTTATTTAAAAGGAATAAAAAGAAATAGTCCAAAAATGACAATGGTTACTATAAAGGATGCTCACCATAATATTATCTGGGTACTAAACACACATACACACATGCACACACAGACAATACACATAACACACAAATCAAAATATTCAAATCTCTAGTGAATTTCCAAATAAATTATGATAGATCTGTAAGTAAAACAGATATGTGGGCCTTTTGTTAATAAAAATGGTTTTAAAAAACATTGAATGATGTAAGAAATAATCAGAAAGGGAAGTAAAATATTGACAATTGCTAGATGCAACATAATTCCAATTAGGTAAGTAGATATGTTGTTCATGTGCAAATGCATGCATACAAAGACTGTAGAAATGTACTATGATGTTAATAGTTGCTATTTCTCACTATTCTTTTATTAATCACATATGAATTTTGTGATAAGAAAGAGTAATAAATGTTATTTCATCAAGTAAAATATCAGCATAGTGGAATTCTGGATACAAAATGATTCAAAGGAATAATGAAGTTTAGATGACTAAATAAGCTGTTGACCAGTCAAACATGAGTATGAACTTTTCTTGTAGCTTAACTTGAAAGCAAGTGTGTGCTGAAGCTGTAATTGGGGTGAGGAAGGGAAAAGATCTGATACAAAGGAGAAAACTTTTGAGCTTAAGCAGAGAGAGCCCCATGAGCAAGCTCCAGTCCAGACAATCTTTGATCAATAATCTCAAACAACCAATTTTTTTATACTGAAGCGTTGGCCTTTGTCATTTACTACTGTGATATAATAAAGAATATATCCGGTCTTTTTCCTGGCACAAAGCTTCAAAAACCCTTGAAATATCTAGTAGGAGTGTTTTTGTTATTCATAATAATCCCCTTTCATTCATACTTGGACTTACGCTAATTTGATGACACATGGTTGATCCCTTAGATATCTTCCAATGGAAGCTGGTCACCAAAAAGGCAAAGTACAAGACTGAAAGTTGAACCTTTTTTCCCAACTTAGAACAAGGAGAAAAAGAGCTGGAAACTGGATTTAATCATGTGGCCAATGATTTAAGCAGACCTGCTGTGTAATAAAGACCTCAGTAAAATCTCTTGAACCTGAGCATCAGTGATGCCTCCAGTCTGATAAAGACACTGATGTTCTTAGAAAGTGGTTTTCAGATTCCATGAAGAGAAGGCATAGATATGTCCCTCACTACTCTTCACTCAGACCCTGTCCAATTTATCTCTTCCATTAGGCCTGCTCCTAAGTGGCATACTGTACAAAAAGTTTATCTTAAAATCAGTGCCTTACTTGATCAATTGAGCAAGTTTTTGAACTTCAAAAGGGGAGTGGTCATGCGATCACTAGAAATTTTAATGGGCTAGAAAGATGTGCTTTGGAATACCAAGGACTTACGACTGTCATCTGAGACCCCTTAACCTGTGAGGTTTACACTGGTTCCAGTTAGTGCCAAACCTGGACTGAATTGGAGGGCACTCAGCTGTTGTTAGAGAAGTGCCTTCAGAATACAAACATCCTACACACATACAAAGGAATAAAACACTTACTTCTCAAGAATGATTATGCAATGTAATAGTTTGGTTGACAAGACCTTCAATGTTAGTAGTTGAATTCAGTAGAAATTTATTTCTTGCTTATATACAATTCAGAATGGGTCTTCCTGATTAAATAGCCTTTCATCTTGAGTCTTCACATTCTCTTGGGTTCCACCATGCTTCAGACTCAACCAAAAAATGGAGAGAGAGGGAGCAATGAAAAATTATATATGGAACCATTGCCTGGAATTAAGGCTATTTTTAGCTACAGATATCTTAGGAAATGCATTGTAACTGTGAACTCAAAGAGAATAGATGGGCTTGGTTAAAAACTAGGCAGTCTTAATCAAAAGGGTTAAAATAGTTTTCTTCTTCCTGAAAATACCAATTGTGAATTTAGATTTTTTTTTTAACCTGACTAATCTTAGTAGTCAAGTTTCTCATTGTCAGGAGTCATGGTAACATATTTTAAAATGAAAAACAATACTAGTGTTTCAGCTCGTTATAAGAAAGAGTTCTTTAGTGTCTAATACCCAGGACCTATGATAGCGAAAGGATGTGTAAAGATGAGTAAGACCTAGTCCTGTGCCTTACAGTGCAATAGAAAAATGGATAGAGCAGTAGAACTTGTATTTCACGTTTGTGGGATGATAAACCATGCCAGGAAGCTTGGTAAGGTAGAGAGAGTTGGAGTCCCCAGAAACTCAGGGTACACACCTAATACAGTAGACAGCTGCCTGCTCCCTGCCAGATTCCTGGCCTGGAACAGTAACCTCACTGACCACATAAAGAAACGTGACCTATGGTCATGTAGGCCCAGGACAGAGTTCTCCATGCTAATGAGATACCTAGAGGCCCTGAGGGTTTAGCCAGTAAGCTTCCATTCTCAGACATTCCACCTTGCAATAGGTATTTAATCTCTGGTCTGCCCTGACAAGTTTGTCGGTTTGCATCCATTTTCCACAATGAACCCCCCAATAAACAGTTTGGAACCAAGGACTGTCTCTTTCATCCACCACCACCATGGGGAGCATGCAGAAGGCCTTTGCTCACAGAGCCACTGCTTAAATCTCCAATAGAAGGCTTCCCTGCACTTCCAGCCAACAGCCACCAAGCTAAGGACAATCACCAGTGAGCTAAACCAGAGCTCCCAACCCTAGTCCTGGGCTAGACTAGACGCCATCCTCAGCCCACGGACCCCAACGGTCTGCGACTGAGTGCCCCCGGAGTCAGGAAACACCAGCTTTGGCTACCCCATCTCAGACTTCATTTTCCCACACCATAGGATGTCTTGGTGCTTTCCTAAAGCCCAGCCTCCAACTACAGCGAGTGGGGAAAGCTCAGCCTGGTTCCCCAATGGCTGTGCCTAGTAGTGGGGCAGAATGCGAACCCATACATGTTCATATAGCTATAACAAAAAAAAGTAAAAAAAGAGACAACTTGAAATACACAGGGGAAAAAGAAGGTCATAAGATAGAGTAATAGCCCTCCCTAGCCCTTACTGCTGAACTATTGGTTATTGATACATTCTGGAAGAAAGAACATCACCATTGTCAGTTGTGTAATGACCTCTGAGTCCACTGACTCCAATACATAACTCCAGATTCATGATCACACAGGCCCTCAATAAACTTAGTGGGTCTCAAAACATGAACAGGAACAGGAACATGAATACAAGCATGAACATGAACATGAGCATGAGAGAGAATTCAGGGAAGAAGAGGGTAGACAAGAGATGGACAGAAATGAAATTGGATAAGAGGATGAGAGTGGTCAGTATGCATGATATATATATATATATATATATATATATATATATATATATATATATATATAAATTCATATATATATATATGAAACTGAGAAAGAACAATTTTAATTAATAAAAAGGAGGAATAGAGGTGATGAATATGATCAAAATATACTGTACACATGTATAGGAACATCATAGTGAAAATTTTCACTCTATTCATTTAATACATGCTTAGAAACTGTAGGTGATCAGTGCAAATAATCAATTCTTATCATTTAGAAGTATAGCTACAGAGTAGGAATGCTTTAAAAACATTGTGTCAATAACATATTAAAAAGGAACATTTTATTCAAAAGAAGCAGCTGGACAAGTTGATAGACGTATGGGCAGTTGTTCTGATATAACTTCAGAGAAAAATTTTAAATGATGTAGTAAAATGCATAGAACACGACTCAGTGAAAGATGCCTATCCTAAGGAAAGCAGGGACAAACTGAGCTTTACAAAGAGATTTAAAAGAAAAGTTTGACTTCTACAACAGGCTGTTGCCAACTCAGGCACTGGTCATGTTTTAAGAAGTATATATCTCCATTACTTGGAACTGTGGGTATATTTTCCCTTAAAAGCAATGTTGAAAAGGCTTGTTTAGATTCCCAACCAAAAAACAGAACCATCTGTCTATTTGACCTAGAATGAGTCCAGAAGGCTGCTCTAAGACAGAAAATTTTTTTCCAACTTACAACTCCCTTTGACTCAAGAAATTCTCATGTGACCGCCTAAGGTACATAAAATTATAAAATAAGTATATAAATCAAACACTTATTAAAGAAGAAATCATATAGAAACTTGCTATAAAATATCTTTGGTATACATATAATTTTAGCGTTTATTAAATGTGAAAGGAAACAAATATGTTGGTTTCTTTTAGCATAAAGAATTAAATCTTCAATGAATCTGTGATATTATAAGATGCAGAACACAGCCAAAACATTTCTGAATTGGTCAATATTTTGATTTTGTAATTATCAATGCTGAGAATGCCACTTCATATAAATATGTAGTACAAGATGACAATAGTATATTTAGTAATATTTCAGTGATTGTTGGAAATTCTCTTCTAATCTCAACCCAAAATTTAATTAATTTTTTTTAATTGAGCAACCTAGATGTCCATCAACTGAAGAATGGATAAAGAAAATGTAGTGCCTCTACACAATGAAATACTACTTAGCTCTTAAAAACAAAGACTTTGTGACTTTTGCAGCCAAATGGATAGAACTTGAGAATATCATCCTGAATGAGGTAACACAGTCCCAATAGGACATTAGTGATAGGTATTCACTTATAAATAGAACAGCTGTAAAATACAGGATACACTCCACAGACCCAAAGAATCTAAACAAGAAGAAAGGCACAAGTGAGGATGCTTGAATCTCACTTAGAAGAGGGAATAAAATAGTCATAAGACACAGATGGAAGTAGGGAACTGGGTGGGAAAGAGGATGGGGAAAAGAATGGGGGCGATTCAGGATCAGGTATGGGAAGGGGCAAGAGAGATGGTCAGATGGCCATGAGAATGAATGGAAATTTGCAAGTGACAGGGGTGGTGTGGGGAGGTAAGAAGCATCCCCACGATTTGACAGAGACCTCGGATAAGGGAGGCACCCAAGAATCAATGGGTATATGGAACTGTGACTCACAGCATTGGGGACATGGAAGGAGGCAGGAGCCCCAGTGGAGTGATAGGAACACCAACCTACCCACAAAAACTTCAACCCAAAATTTATCCTGTCTACAAGAAATGCAGGGACAGGGGACAAAACCGAGACTGAAGGGATGACCAACCAATAACCAGTACAACTTGAGAGAAACTCCATGGGCATGCACCAATCCCTGCCACTATTAATGATATTCTGTTAACTTTGCAAACAGGAGTCTAGTATATCTGTCATCTGAGAGGCTCCACCTATCAGCTGACTGAGACAGATTCAGACACCCACAGCCAAACAGTGGATGGAGCTTGGAGACTCCTGTGGAAGAATAGGGGGAAGGATTGAAGCCCCTAGAGGGGATGGAAACTCCGCAGGAAGATCAACAGAGTCAACTAACCTGGACCCTTTGGGCTCTGAGAGACAGAACCACCAACCACAGAGCATACATAGACCACGGACCGAACCTAGGCTTCCCTGCACATATGTAGTAGTAGATGTGCAGCATGGTCTTTATTTGGGTCCCAAACAACTGGAGCAGGGGCTATCACAAAAGTTGTGGCCTGAGTGTGAAATATGTTCTTCTAGCTGGGCTGCCTTGTCTGGCCTCAGTGGGAGAGGATGCACCTAGCCCTGAAGAGACTTCATGTGTCAGGGTTGGAGAATACCCAGGGGCCCCCCATCCACTCAGAGGAGAAGGGGATGGGGAAATGAGTGAAGGATTGAGGGAGGGGATGTCCAGAATGGGGGCAGTGAGCAAGATGTAAAGTGAATAAATAAAAAAAATAAAAAAATAAATTTTAAAAATTTAAATCTTAAAAATAATAATTAAATCTTCAATGGATCTGTGATGCTATAAGATGCAGAACACTGCCAATATTTTTCAAAGTTGATAAATATTTTGATTTTATAATTATCAATACTAAGAATGCCACTTCATATAATTATGTAGTACAAAATGACAATAATATATTTAGGGATATTTCAGCAGTTGTTGGAAATTCTCTTCTAATCTCAAACCAAAATTCATTTAATCCTCTTTTAATGAAATTCAAGTCTACAGCTCAAACAGTAATTTTAAAAATCAAACATTGAAACCCAACTCAACTGAAAGATACAATAATTTGATACTTACATGCTGGGTAATGACAGTGGGAAAATATGTAAAGTCTTTGTTTTCTGTAATTAAACCATTACATTTCTCTAAGAGTAGAAAATCTTATATGTACATTTTTTCATTCCTAAAATTCAATAGTCTTGACTCCTAGCCCAACAGTGTCCATTCATATTGTATGACATAACATTATGAAGTGTACAAAATGCATGTTATGTTGTTTTGACCCCAGGCTGCAGTGAACTTCTGTAATTCAACACAAGTGAGTACTGCTGAAAACACCTCCAGTTCACAGCACATCTAACTTGGAACTAACTTTGGTCATTGTGTATTCAGAAACGTTTTATCATTGCCAACCCTTTCACAACCACCACATTTAGTTACATGACCCTGTATGAAGTCAAAGCCTGCTGACGAAGAAACCGATTTGCTTCTAGTGCTTGCTTTTGCAGCATCTTTACAGAGAATATTAACATGGCTCCTGCACAAGAATGGCACACAAATTCATAAAGCATTTCATATCTTTTCGATATCTCATTCTCATGTCTAGAAAAGCCATTCAGAATAAAAAAAATCAACAAAGCAATTTCAGAGTTTAACTATATCATAGACCAAATGGACAACGACAGACTGGGAATCAAAGGATGAAAAATAATCTGTCAAGTGAACAGAAACAAAGCTGGCATAAAGTCAAAATTAGAAGAGATAAAGAAACACATGGGAGGCAATAATTCTCCAATAAGATATAACCTTAGAAGAGAACTTGCTGCTACTATTGTGCTAAATTAATATAGTTTCTGATTGCCTTCTAATAATCATCCTTATACCCATAGATAAGTACAATTCTCATTCATAATAAAAGAAGGTTCTTTTCGCAACAGATGGTGACCATTAAAGAGATCCACAACAGTCAAACTGCAGAGAATAAGTAGCCATGGGGTTTCCAGTCTCATAATGGACATCTATAGCACAGCATCTAAGTCTCAGGGCACATCAAGAAAGAGGGCATAGAGAGATTGTGAAAGCTTGGGAACAGGGACAACTGCTGTGAGATATAGTGTTTTGACATGACAGAAATGTTGCATCTATGAACTCTCGATGATATAGTTGCCTGCGTCAGACCTTCAAAGACCACACCTGTTGACAAGCCCACAAAGACAGAGAAACTTTTTCACAGGGGACTGCTACTGGATGAAGAGCTACAGGCAGTGAATGACTGCTGGGAGGGGGATCAATTTTATCAGGGACAAGCCCCCAATCTTGATTATCAGCTTTAACATATGTGCAGACATAGAATGGGAACTGGGCATAGTAAGTTTTATACATGACTTGGTTGGGAAATTGGTGGAAAGAAAAGATATAAGTACTTGTACATGAAATGTTTAAAAATTAATATAAACAAGACATAGCAGCTGCCATTACAGATGCACAAAATACTAAGGCTTCCAATTTGATAAAAACAAACAAGCAAGCAAAAAGCAGTAATGGATACAAAAACGTCAAAAAACAGACCTGATGCAATAAAAATATCCGATTTCAATATACTACTTTCATCTCTATACAGGTCCTCCTCCTAACTAAATCTCACTGAAGAAACTCAGGGCTAAACTATACCACCGATCAAATGGACTTAACAGATATTTACAGAATAGTCCATCCCCCCAAAAATATATTCTTCTTAGGGTCCTATGGAAACTTCTCTACACATTCAAGGGTACAAATCAAATCTTACCAAATACATAAGAGATTAAATAATAGCCTGTATCTTATATCTTAGTAGTACAATACTAGAAACAAAAAATGATTTTTAAAAACTATAGGAACTATATTGAATCCATGAAGATGGAACAATACATTCTCGAATGAGTCCAGTGGGTTAAAAATAGTAGTTAATTCATTGGGGGAATAAAACCAAGATTGATAACTCCTTAGCCAAACTAACAGGATAGAGGAAAGGCTAAATTAATAAAATTAGAACTGAAAGGGAAAAGGTTACTACAAATCCTAATGAAATAAAATGAAGCATCAGGGAATACTTTGGTGACTTACATTCACAAAACCTGGAAAATCTAGAAGATTGGGAAAATTCCTAGACACAAATGACCCACAAAAATTAAATCAGGAAAACACAAGCAACTTAAACAGATCAATAATAGTTAACAAGACTGAAGCAGTAATAAAAAGTCTGCCTGCAAAAAAATGGATATGAAACTAGTCCCATGTATCTCAATCTTTACAGAAATGAACTTCAAATTAATCAGACATCTTACTGCATGTTCTGAAGTTCTGAAACTGTCAGAGGAAAATATGGGTAAAATATTTCAAGTTGTAAGCATAGATCAGGAATTTTTGAAGAGTCCAGAAAATAATACCAGTGGTTTTCACATGGTATTTCATCAAATGAAAAAACTCCACAGCAAATGAAACCAACACATTAGATAATTGATATCTAAAATACACACACATACACACACACACATCAAAAACTAAACAAAATATCAAAAAACCTCATCAATCAATTGGCTAATGAAATGAATAGTTCTCAAAAGATGAAGTACAAATAATTACTAAACATATAAAAAATGTTTCACAGCGGTAGCCTTCAGTGAAATTCAAATTAAAACTACCTTGGGATGACATCTTGTCTCAGTCAGAATGACATTCATTGTGACAGAAAACAAATAACAAATGCTGACAAGTATGCAGAGGAGAAAAGGACCCCAATGGAAATGTAAATTTGTCCAATCACTATGGAAATTGCTATGAATGTGTGAATATGTGTGTATATGTGTAGACACATATGTATGTATGTTATACCATTTCTGAAGGATGTAAAAAGCACCAGATCACAGAAATATTTGCACATCAATTTTATTGCAACAATATCCACAAAAGTTAAGTTATGGAACCATCCCAGGTGCCCATCAATAGAGTAATGGATAACAAACGTGTTGTATATATATACAATCCAATTTTACTCGGCCATAAAAAGAAAACAAATTATGTCATTTGCAGAAAAATAAATGCAACTGGAGGCTATCATATTAAGCGAATTATGTCAGTCTGAGATAAATATCACATTTTTCTCTCATTTATAGATTCCAGATTTTTATATAGATAATAAAATCATATATACATATATGGCATATGATGTAAAGGTACATGCAAGGTAACAGTATCATCTAGACACATCAGAACTGATGTACATATGAACTCACACCAACTGTGACAGCATTCACAAGACCTGCACAGCTTCAAACTAGACCTAATCCCAGCACTGAAAAAGGGACATGGACACAATATCTCACACCAAACCAAGAAGCTATTTGCAATTGATAACTGATAGGGAAGTAAAATTCAGGTTTCTCCAGTGGATCATCAATGAGTACAGTGACCACACTGCAGGGAAGGCCCCAAGTTAGTAGTGGCTAACTCACAAAGGACTCCATGCTGTTTGTCTGTTTTTATATTTTTGTTTTATTTGGGAGGGGTGCTTTTGTCATATTGGTTTCTCTTTGCTTGTTTGTTTTGATATCAGTTTTGTTTTTTCTTTTTTCTTTTTTTGAAAGAGAAAGCATGAAGTTGGTTGGGTAGGGAGATGTGGATGATCTAGGAGAAGTGGGGGGAAGATTATGATCAAAATATACTACGAACAAAATAATAAAAATAAATTTAAAAAGAAAAAAGAAGCAAAGCTGTCTAGGGGGAAAAGGAGATGGGAAGGAGGGGACAGGAAGTAGGTATGGAACATATTCAAAATACATGATATACTTGTATGGAAATGTCCTTATAGAACCCAGTACTACGTACTACATACAAAGAATGTCTACCCACAAATGTCTCACCACGAAGAAAAGCACAGGACTAGACAGTCACAGCTCAATTCTTCCAAACTTAAAATAAAAGCTAAGATCAGTGCTCTTCAAACTATTTCATAAAATAGAGAAGGCTGCCTAGTTCATTCTATAAAGCCAATGTTATCTTGATTTTTAAAAAGCTAGATAAAAGACACAACATCAACAAAATATAGACCAAATTCCTTGATGAACATGGACAAAAGTTCTCAATAAAATCTTTTCCCACTGACTTCAAAAACACATTGACATCATACACCGTGCAGGTGAACTCCAGGGCATTGAAATGATTTTGAAACAGGAACTTGCAGTGACCTGAATTCCTTCCACTAGTACTTTCCTTTCTGAAGGTTTCCCCACTTCTCAGTGCTACCACAATTTGACAAGCAAACTTTAATACATGGGCCTCCAGGGTACATTCCATATCCAAACTAGCAAAAAAAAAGAAAGAAAAAAGAAAAGGTAAAAATATTACCATAGGAAAGGTTACAACATATAAAGGTTTGGGCTTTGGAAGCTATTTAAAATCCATAGCTTCAATTTCTCTTGTAAACTTTGATCTAAGTTTACATTCTCACACAACGAATCTGAGTGAGCTCTTGGTTCAGCCAGTCCTCACCTTTCCTTGATATTACCCTTGTTCACTGCACCTATTTAAGTTACTTGTCCAGAATGATCAGTAGTAATGAACGTTACTGAGTCCTAAGGGACCTCATGCCTAACCTACCTCTATCTGTTTCCGCTGTGAAACTGGAGGTTCATTTCATCTGCTGGGAAAAAAAAAAAAAAAAAAAAAAAAGTGAAGTGGATTGATATGGCATTGTAGCTAAACTGAAGGGAGAGGCCATTATCTATGATCTTGTCCCCAAGGGTGTGTCATTTTGTCATTTTCTTCAGCAGAGATTAGCACATTGGATGTCAAAGTGGAAGACCCAGAAATACTGAAGATGATTTTCGTAACACAAGGTCCCTTTTTGGAAAATCATTTCTCAGAATACATGAGTAAGAGCAAGCATGTTTGCTATACTTGGAAAGGGAAAAAGAATTATGTGGTGATTTTATCCTTTTAGAACTATTTTCAAGGAACCAGGGTAGGCTGTGTCAATCTTCTCCGTTATATCATTATGTGGTTTTCTACTTATTTTGACTTACTATGTTCTTATTCTCCTAATTTCTTTGTTGGTCCCCTTGCTCACTAATTTAAGGCATCATATACTTTTAAATATAAACATTTAAAAGTTACAGTTCCCTGTGTTTAATAATAATGCTGACTTCTCTGTACCCCCCAAACTATGATGTATAATATTATTATTTTAAATTTCCATTAAAGTTTGTTTGATTCAGATGTTTTATGTAATTCTGAATGCATTAGAATATTTAAAAATTGCTAACTTGTAGATTAAGTACATTATGGCAAAGGAATGTGCTCCACATGATATCAGTTATTTAAAATATCTTAAAACTTGCTCTCTCTCTCTCTCTCTCTCTCTCTCTCTCTCTCTCTCTCTCTCTGTGTGTGTGTGTGTGTGTGTGTGTGTGTGTGTGTGTGTGTGTGTGTATGCACGTGTGCGCACATTCAGGTGGCAACATGTGGCAATTGATGTTAATGCATATGTGTACATGTCAGATGGAAGCCAGAGGTTGACAATAGCTATTTTCCTCAGTTGCTCCACTTTAGTCTTTATATTTTAAATTTTATTTGTTGGCAATTTCATACATTTGTATAATGTTCTGATCACATTCAGTGTCCCCCATTCAGTGTCCCCAAACCTAATACCTTTCCCAATCCCTCTGGAATCTTTCTTCAAAACACATCCTCCTCCTGTTCCTCCTCCTCCTCCTCCTCCTCCTCCTCCTCCTCCTCCTCCTCCTCCTCCTCCTCCTCCTCCTTCCTCCTTTTCTCCCTCCCTCCCTCCTTCTCCTCCTCCTCATCCTTTCACTTTTTATGTTTATTTTAACAACCCACAGAGTTTAAATTGCTTGCATCTACTTGCATGGTATGGGATTATTCACTAGAGCATGGACAACTTACCCCTGAAGAAAACTGACTTCCACTTCCCCAAAACCATTAAGCATCAAGAGCTCTTCAGCTAAGGGCAGTGACCCATGTGCCATTGCTCCATAGATGCCGGAATACTGCCAGGTTAGATCTTAGGCAGTTACAGGTTGTACAGGTAAACACGCTGCTATGAGTTCCCAAGTCCAGCAGGCATACTGCATCCACAAGACAGCACTTCCCAACACTCCTCCCCTGCCTTTGACTCTCACCCTCTTTGCACCCTCTCTTCTATGATATTCTGAGTCCAGTGGAGTGGAGAGAAAATGATGGCGGTGTCCTATTTAGGGATGAGCACCTCTCAGCAGTCACTTTTCTCAGCATTTTGAGTGTTGTGAGTCTGAATATAACCACTCCCCACTGCAGAAAAAAGCTTCTTGAAGGTTGAGAGCAGCACTAATAATAATACATGTTAGCACCACTATGCCTGGCTTTTTATGTGAGTGCTGAAGATCAAAACTCAGGTCCTCATGCCTACACAGCAAGCTTTCCCTTTGCCACCTCTCCAGCTCTGACCCACTTTTTATAAGTGTTTCATGTGACATGGAGAAAAATGTACCATCTTTAAAGACTGACTGTAGAGCTTGGTCCATGATCATTACGTCAAGATCGCTAATCCCTCAAATCTTCAATGAACCTTTAATATGCTGGGAAGATATATTAAAATGCAATATGATACTCACTTTGTCTATTTATGTTCTTGTAGTCCTATCACTTTGCATTGCATTTTTCAGGATTTTTTATTAAATATAGATATATATTTAAGATACCCATATCTTCCTGGTTAATTGAGTGTTCTATAATTTTGTATTGTTCTATTTGTTTCTTATAATTATTCATATAAATGATCATATTTATATAATATATAGTTTTATTTCTCTATGATTTCTCTCACTTTGCTCTATTTTCTATTTTAATACTTAGTAAAATTGATTGAGTTTATTCTCTTGAGTTAGCAAAACTGGATATTTATCTGCAGAAAAAACTAAATTAAATACATATTTTTTACTTCACTCAAAGATCAACTCAAAGTGGATGAAAAACCTTAACTTCAAATGTGAAATGCTGAAACTGCTAGAGGAAAAATGTAGGGAGCATTCTTCAGGATTTCAGAATAGGCAAAAACTTTGTGAATAGAACTCCAAGAGCACAGGAATGTAGTTCAGGAATCAGCATATGGGATTACCTAAAATTTAAATGTTTCTGCACAGCAAAAAAAAAAAAAAAAAAAAAAAAAAAAAACAAAAAAACTATCAACAAAGCAAGCAGCCCACAGAATAAGAGAAAATCAGTTATACCTCAGGCAGAAGGTTAATATCCAGAATTATAAAAACCTGAAAGAGAAAAGTAAACACACACACACACAACAACAACAACAACCAGACAGCATACACCAGCTGATATGAGGCCCCTGACACATATACAACAGAGGACTGCTTGGTTTGGACTCAGTCAGAGAAGATGCACCTAACCCTTGAGAGACTTGAGGCCCCAGGGAAGAGGGAGGTATGGTGGGGTGGTGGGCAGTGAGGAGGGTGGGGATAGAGAAAGGGAGGAGGTACAGGATGAGGATCAGTCGGGGCTCAGACCAGGAGGGGGATGAAGTCTGGACTGTAAAAAAAAAATGATTAAAGAATAAAAATAAATAAATTTTAAAAAGAAAATTTTTAAAAAATTTAAAACAAAAATTGCCAATCAACAAATCGAATAATAAAGTGAACATATGCAATTTTATAATATGGGTGGTAGATGTACTAGTTTGTGTGTATGCACATGTGTGTATATGTGCATATATATCCATATATAGACATATATAGGCAATGCCAAGTGTGCAGAAACATCACTGTCTTAGTTAGGGTTCCTATTACTGCAACAAAACACCATGAAAAACACAAAACAAGCTAGAGAGAAAAGGGTTTATTCAGCTTCCACATGACTGTTCATCAGCAAAGGAAGTCAGGGCAGGAACTCAAACAGGGCAGGAACCTGGAGGCAGGAGCTGATGCAGAGGCCATGGAGGAACAGCAACATCTTATGGAGGCAATACCTCACCTGAGGCTCCTTCCTCTCTGATGACCCTGGCTTGAACCAAGTCAACACAAAACCAACCAGGACAATCACTTTCCACCTTATTTTTGAGATAAGAGTCTTTGCTTCTCCTGGAGATCACTGATTGTGGTAAACTGGCTGGCCAGTGAGTTCATGGATCCATCAATACCCACCTGGACAATGCCAAGTTTGAGGCACACTGTGCAATGCCTAGCTTTTTACATGGGTCCCGGAGAGACAAACTCAAGCCCTCAGAGTTGCACACCAGGAATGTTACCAACTGAGCCATCTCCCCAGAACCCATCAATTTATTCATGAATCGTTTCTTCTTGCATTTTATATGTTTTGTAAGATAGCTTCTTTCAAATACAGGAAGAAAATAATTTAGACATTTTTTTAGTGCAGCTGTTTTGGAAATGTTTACTTAATTTGGTTCCATGCAAATGTCTCAGTTTTGCTGTTAATTTTGAAAGCCACTCTTGTAATTATTGCCTTTGAACCTTGTATATTTTATATTTATTTTATTTTATGTGTTTAATTCATATTTTGCCTGGGCATAGCTTGTGTGTGGTGCCCATGGAGGCCAGAAGAAAGCATCAAATCCCCTGGAACTGGAGTTTCAGATATTTGTGAGGTACCACGTGGGTGCTGGGAATAAAACCCTGGTCCCCTGGAAGATCAGCCAATGCTCTTTAACCACAGAGCCTGTTAAGATGCTATTCCACCTCTTTTAGTTTCCATTATTCCTTTTGGAGTTAGGTTGGCATTCCACTTATATATTGTTGGATCCTGTTTGGATGTTGTACTTTTCAGCTTCTGTATTCAGATTTTTCATCAGGTATGAAAAATTCCCCTTTTTAATTATTGTCTTTTTATGATTGTCTTTCCATCAGTTTTTCTGTTCTCTCATCTGTCACTTATATTAGGTCCATTTTAAACTATTTTCTTTTTCCTTTTTTGTTTTCTTTTTTACCAATTATATTACATTCCAGGCATGGAGCCTCACACCTGTAATCCCAGCACTTGGGAGGTTGGAGCAACAAGGTTATCATTGTTTAAGGCTAGTCTGAGCTGTATGATTTTTTGATTAGCCTGGGCTACAGAGTGAGACCCCGAGTATTTGTCAGAATCATCCAGAAGAACAGAGCCAATGGAATAAACAGAATCAATAGAATGTGTGTGTGTGTGTGTTTGTGTGTGTGTGTGTGTGTGTGTGTGTGTGTGTGTGAATTTATTGTATTGTCACCTAAAAGACTGAAAACACTATAGTTACTAGGTCCTTTAACTTTGGTGCCTCAATAATCAGAACAGTCCCACAGTGGCTGTCTCTTACACCAGGGCACAGTGGGAAGGGGGAACAAATGATTGTTGCTCAGTTCATAGGGCTGAGTGTCCCAGTAGTTCCTCAGCAGGCACTGGAAACCCTGAAGGTTCCTGGGGAGTTGTTGGTCATTAGTCCACTGTGAAAGCATGAAAATGATGGTTCTGCTGGCAGCAGCACGATAGAGCAAATCACCTAGGCAGCCAAGAAAGAAATATACGGTTTTGTTTTGTTTTGTTTTGTTTTGTTTTCTGTACTGCTACCAGAAGGAACCACCCAGAGTCCTTTACTCCCCCAAATCATCAAGGCAATCAGGACAGTTCTTCAAGTAAAGTTTCCTACTTGGGTGATGCTAATTTGTGGCAAGTTAACATCAACCACAATACCCTGCCTCCTACAAATGAAAATGAGAAAGATGAGGAGGGAGAAAGAGAGGGGGAAGGGAAGGAAGGAGGGAGAGAGGGAGGGAGAGAGAGAGAGAGAGACTGAGACTACAGGGCATGTGGAGGTAAGAGGACAAATTACAGGACTCAATTCTCTCCTTCCACCATGAATCCTGGGACTCGAACTCAGGACATCAGCTTTGCAGCAAGTTCTGTTACCTACTGCACCATCTCACCAGCCCTGTTTTTATGTTTTCTATCCCTCATTTCCTTCTAATGCATTTATCAGTTCTCTTATGCTTTCACTTCTTTTCCACTTACTTTGTTTATTCAATCTATTAAATTTTTTTACTTCAACAATTGTGCCTTTTGTTTCTAGAATTTAATCTTTTTTCATTTCTGCTCAGTCACTTCTGGTAGTACCAGAACTGAGTGCTTATTTCTTATTGTGTGCCCTTTATTCATATATATTCCTGCCTTTTTTTAAAAATCCGTGTTTGATATACTCAAATATAAAGACTTCAAATATAGTTTGTGTTGTTCATACTGACCTTCATTCACCTCAACTTTCCTTACCACGTGTTTCCCAATTTTGATGATGCGCTCACGGCCTCATTTTCAGCAGTGGAAATTCATCAGAGGAAATTCGAAGTGGTTTTCCTCCAGAGAATGTTCACTTCTGTTTCTTCCAGAAACCAAAGATTTACTTCATCTTGAAAGGTTTGACTCAGTGCAGGAGTCCCTAGTTTATCTTCTTTCAAAACCTGTGTCCTATGAAGATTAAGTTGTTCAGAATCCCCTGGGACTCCTTCCAATTCATCCAGAATACCCAAAGTATACATGTATATTATCAATGTTTTAAGGTTGACTTGTTTCTTATCAAGAAGAAACAAAGACCTTATTGCCACTCATATCAGAAAATCTAGCCCATCAATTGGGTGTCACTGAAAATACAAAAATGTATATAACATAAAATATTTATATAATATAAAACTATATCAATTAATTATTCATAGGTAAAGTACTTTATTAGCTTTTATCACTAGAAAAGGAATTCTTTCTCTTTATTTTCATGTACTTTTAATTCACTAGCCTATTTGAAAATACATCATTGAAAGTAAAACTCATGTCTAAAACCACATATTTTGCTCCTGTTAAACTGATTTCTTGTCAATTTTCTACTCACGGAACTGATATTCTTCCATTAGAGATAATCAAACTGTCAAAGAATTGAGTAAAAAAGTTTAAGATCACCTCAAGAAGTAATTCTTCCTGTCCTCCCTTTCACATATAAAACCAGTCCCTACAAACTTCCCACTACGCCTCCCATCGGTTTCTCTCCCATCCAGAAAACCCTTCTCTGTTAAATACACTTGTCTTATATTTCTGAGACTGGCCTGAAAGTCATTATAAAGGTCACGCTGGCTTTTAACTCATAATCTTTTTGTCCCAGTCTTCTGAGTGTTGAACTACAAGTTTGAGTCAACACACCGTGCTCCATTCCAATAAATACCTGGACCCTCAAAATCATTTTCTTCCTCCTATTTATGAATTTCTTTTTCTGGGAAGCACTCAATGTTGTTGCCAGGCCAGGTTACTTAGGTACAGCTGCAAATATGTCACTTACAGCCACAAAATTCTTCAGTGAGTTTCCTTTCCCTACCTAAATATTTCTCAAGCTTTAGTAACACAAAGACAAAATGTTTTGTTTTGTTATTTGAGACAGGGTCTCTCTACAAAGCTCTGGCTGACCTTTGGACCTTGAATTTGAAAAGATCAGGCTGGCTCAAACCCATAGGGATCCACCTGCCTCTGCCTCCCAAGTGTTGATATTAAAGGTGTGCACCACCATGACCAAGGTCTTGCACAGGATTTTCTGGGCAGCCAAGGTTGGTTTTGAAATCACCAATCTTCCTGCCTCTGCATCCCAAGCAATGAGATTATAGATCTATACAAACACATTTGGCATACATACATACATACATACATACACACTCATATGTATGTGTGTGTACATATACAGACACACACACACACACACGTCTTTGACAGAAGAGCCCAGGCTGGCTTCAAATTTATGACCTTCCTGCCTCAGCCTCCTGAGTCCTAGGTTTACAGGCAAGTACTACTACACATGGCTAGACACACTTCCAAAGGAAAGTAGAAAGCTTAAATTATGTTATCAACATTTTACTTAATTATAGGCAAATTAAAAGGTAACATAAGCTCCCCATGTCTAAATGTTTCATACAACCATAAACTTAAATAACTTTACAAATTAAACATAATTACCAAACCTATAAAAGTGAAATTAACAACAATAATTTAATATTATAGCTAATGTTAGGCTTAAACTAAATTGTCTTCTTAAAGATAAGCATAGACTCACATGGTACAGCACAGGTTTGGTGATGGTGGTGGTTGGTTTTGGCTTACCTATACTGCGATGCACCTGTGATGACTAAATCCTCCCGCTTCTTTATTCAAAGCCCTGGAACAGTTCCATTGTACACTGGTGATGTCATTTGGTTTCAACTAGGGCAAAGACATCAGTATCATTTACTTTTTCCAAGTGGCTCTAATTGCCTAGGAGTCCTCGATAAACAACCCCATGGTATGATTTGGAGTCATCTAATCATGAAATCCAGCTTTGGCTAAAAGCTTATGGCTGTTTTCAGTTTAAAAGTGAAAATCTAGGTTGCATATGTTACATTTAATTTGCTATTTAGACTGTTCTTAAACTTTACAGTCTCACAGATATTATTTAGCCAATGAAATATCTTACTTCTTATATCATTTTATATGACTTTCCATATTCTTCCATCCTGCTCTCCAGCCACTTTCCAGAGAGACGCTCTTGTATAGGCTTGAATCCACAACCACAACTGGTCCAAAACATAGATGTAGTAGGAACTAGAAATAATCCCCCATTGTAAAAACAATCTTAAAGATTTACCTAGAGTTTATAGATTATGTCTGATACTATTTAAAGAAATATTGGCCTAAGAGAGGATGGCAGGTGATACCAGGTACTAACTGCTAGAATCCTGGAAACTTGGAAAGCAGCTATCCACTGAGGTAGATGATAGCAGAGAATCACTGATTTCAGTAGTAGATAAGGAAAGGCAAGCTTCAGAAAGTGAAACAGAAGGAGGGTCCATAGTCCACCCTGAAGGACTCTGCTCAAATTGGGGCATACTCTAATCATGTTGTGGAGTTAGTGCGCAGACTTAAGACCATGACTTAAGACCAACAGAGAACATCAGAAAATTTGGAGATTAAATACCAACCAATATTCAGTGCATGCAGAGCAAATCTTCAGCCCAAATGGACATGAATCTTGGAGTAGACATACCACACATGTGATGGGAAAAGATCCTCTTTGCTCAGCACTAAACTAAGAGAGCAGCAAGAAAGCCATTTTTCTCCATCCCAGCATGGAGTTGCTCCTACTTCCAAGCCTTCCTCACCATAATGGACTGTACTGTCTTGAATCATGAGCCAAAATAAATTCTTCCTCTCATAAAAGAGGGGAGGATTGCTTGGCCCAGTGAGATGGCTTACTGCTTGTCTCTTGCAACCTGAGTTCAATCCCCAGCAACTAAATAAAGGTGGAAGGACAGAACCAATTCTATAAACTTACAAAGTTGTTCTCTGCCCTACACACACACACACACACATACATCTTGGCATATGGACATACACAGACACACTCCACACACTCAAGAATAATGATAATAGTAATGATAATTATAATAATAACAGTAATAGTAATAATAATGATGATAACTTTTAAAAATAATTAAAAGCTTCTGCTGCTTTATAGATAGATTGTTCTAAAAAGCAAACACTTCTCTATGCAGAACCCATCTTGAGAACAGAAGAGATGTTTAAGGGACACTAACTAGGTCCTGGTCGAAGAACGCCTCTGTCTAAAAGGGAAAACTCTTGAGTCAGAGATACGCGGTGTCCCATACATTGGCCATCTGTTCTGTGCCACAGACTGATGAGACACTAGGTAGCTTCATGAAAGAGTCATGAGCAGTGGGAGTGCTTCAAGGTGCTAGGGTCTACAGTAAACTAGTAGAAAGCTTCTCAACAGCTTTCCTGTCTCTACCTGGAAACAGGAGACCTCTAGTTAAAGCAACCACTGTCCATACACTACATCCTCTGGTTGCATGGGAAACAATACAAAGACCAACACAGAAAGAGTAATAGCACAAAGGTTCTGAGCTCATTCGAAGACACCAACCCAAACAGCAAAGGAAGGGAAAGCAAGACTATGTAGAGACAATCTGCACCTGCACCTAAGCAAGTGACCGCACAGCAACATGCTGCACTAGAGCTCAAATGAGTAACCACACAGAGATGGACTCCCTTTAATATCTACTTTTAACTTTATAGATCACTTTGTCCTGCCCTATTTTCTCTCTCAATTTATTATTTATTTATTTACTTACTTATTCATAAGATAAGCTATCCAAACTGCTCAGGTTGACTTTGAGCTGGGGTCTCCTTGCCTCCGCCCTGCCAGTACAGGAAGTACTTCAGGTTCTGTGATTAAACTCTTTCATTTTAACAGATTGTCTTTCTCATTATATCTTTACCTGAAGATGCCTTATCTCTACCCCACTTTTTTTTTACTGTTTGCTCCTTATTTTTACCTTTTCCTCTACTATTTCTTTTCTATTGCTCAAGCCCAAATTGCTACTCTTACTTTATTCTCTTTCCACTCTTTCTTTTAACTAATATCTCTGAATATATGGTACTATTTAGGGCAAGTGGAACTGTGTCTCCAGACAGAAAACCTGGTAAGGTCGAGCACATTAAAGAACGCTGGCCATTCTCATAACTGAGACCTGTAGGCTTTTGAATCTACTCCCAACCAGGTGCCTGTCCTGGAACACGTGACTATGACACCCCACTAAGAGAACCATGACAACTGGTCTTGTAGCATAGAGCCCAGCGCTCTCCATGCTAATGAGGTATCTAAACGTCCTGGCCCAGAGGGTTAGCCATTTAGCTTCCCTTCCTGTATCTGTCTCTTACAGAAGACTTCTCGATGCTCCTGGCACTCACCCAGAGCTAAACTGGATTCTCCCCACCTCCGCCTGGAGCTCATCACAGCCCCCACAACCCCATTTTCAAGTCTTTGCAGTTTCCAGCGGTGTCTGGGTGCCAGGAAATTGGGGAACCACAGCGCCTCAGCTTCAACCTGCACTGTTTCTCACCCAGAGAAAGACAAGCTGGGACCCCTATCTTAGGCTGTGTTCCACCTCCTCTGAGCTGGTGTTAGAGTGCCACTAGCCCAGGCACATCGATGGCTGTCGGGGGAAGCACCCCAGCTGTGAGGTGGAATGCAGACCCACAGGACTATACTTGCTCCTTTATTCTCCAGAGGTTGATAAAGTTGAAGGAATGAGTGTTTGAAAGTGTCTATTGCTGTATTTTCATATTGTCATATCCATCAACTGTGGTTACTCATGATGCCCAGAGTGGTGTTTTAAGCATATGTGTTGAGGGGTTGCAAATAATTTACACAGCCACCCAATCCAGTGAGAAAGAATGCCGCATCAAACCCCACTACAACCTAGTCTCACTTAAACACCTTAAATACTTCAGCTGAAAGAATACAGGTGATTTCAAAATACCCAATTACCCGGTTCTATCTGCATATGCCCCAAGGCAAGAACACAAGAAATCCAAAACCAAGGCAACATGACACCTGCAAAAATGGCCAGTTCCCCAGGACTGAATTTCAATGAAAAGGAATTAGATGAAACCCCAGGCAAATAATTCAAAAGTGTAATTATAATAATGTTCAGAAAATAAAAGGGGACATGAATAAACTCCTGAGTGATTTCAAAGAGAATAAAAATAAACCTTAGAATAAAATAAATAAGGCAACATGGGATATGAAAGAGGAATTCAATAGACAAGGTCAAACGGAAATTTTGGAAAGAAAAAGCTCAATTATTCAAATAGAAGGTTCAGTAGAAAGTCTTAACAATAGAATGGACATCGTGATCCCCAGGGCTTGCTGACCCAAACAGTAAGCTCCAGAGTCAATGAGACACCATGAAAAGATAAGGTGGACAGTGACAGAATAGACCTGATGTCAAACTTGAGCTTCCATACCCAATTAAGAAACAGACTAACCGAATGAATAGACAGTTCTTAAAAGATGAAGCGCAAATGGCTGCTGAGCACATTTCTGTAACCTTAGCCATTGGGGAAACACAAATTAAAACATCAAGGTTCCATTTCACCCCTCAGAATGATAATCATAAAGAAAAAATTAGTAACAAATGCTGGGGAAGATGAGAGAGAAATGGAATATTTATGCACTGCCACTCCAGCCAATATGAAGTGTGTATGGAAACAGCTTAAAATGCTCTAAGTAGACCTACCACATGATCCAGCTATACCACTCCTAGGTAGATACCAAAGGGAATCTAAGCCTACATGTTACAGAAATACCTGTACATGCATATATATTGCTTCACCATTCATAATAGCAAAGTTGTAGAATCCATCTGGGTGTCCATCAATAGATGAGGAAATAAAGAAAATGTTGTATATAGGTACTACAGACTTTTATTCAACTATATAGAACAAAATTAAGTCATTTCCTGAAAAATGGACATAACAGCTTCATCGGAATAAATGAAATGACTCAGTATCAGAAAGACAAGTGTCATGTTTACTTTTATTTATGTATTTTAGATTTTATTCAGACACATGAAATCATATGAAAATAGAAGCATGATTGTTTAGGGGACAGAAGGAGCCTAGCAATGGGACAAGAGATGTGAGAATGAGGAAGGCATTGAGGACAAGATATGGCCAAAGTACATAATATATTTGAAAGAAATTGTCTTTATGAAATCCATTCCTATGCTCAATGAATATATCTCAATTTTTTTCTAATATAACATTGGCTAAAATGGTATCATCCAATGGCATGCTTTAGAAACCTTGGATAATCTTTCCCAAATATTCTGTCATCATTACACTGGTCAATTCTTATATATACTGGTTTTCTTCATGGAATTCTCTCTCCTTAGATACTACTTTCTGCTGTCTGCATGTGCGCTCCATACAAACACTCAAGATTTTATTTTTATTTAATTATCCTACTGAAATAACTGAACCTTATGTCTCTTTGGAGACACATAATGCATCCTTCCATCTCCTTTTATTTTTCTCTGCATTTTACATTTCCTACAATTCTTTCCCTGACAGTTGAAGTCTTCCACATCCCTATATCCCTATGTCCCTGCCAGTGCCTAAAACAGTATGTTGCTTGTGCCAAACACTCACTGTACAGTAGAATTGTCAAATGAAGGACTTTATTGAATCTTTATTGGTATGTGTTTAATATTAAGATTACTGAACAAAACAAATCTAGACCAAGCAGCTCTCTTTGTTAATGCAGCTGCAAAAACTGTTGTCCTACAATGACTGATTATGTTTTTGAACAGTTGTAAAACATTAGCTATGGAAAATGCCACGGAGGCAGAACTAATTTATCTGGTACTTAGTTAAAATTCCACGTTGCCGGAGACAAGAGAAGAATTATTCTAAAAGCTCATTCTTACGAATGATTTAATTAGCCCTCTCTACCTATAGAATAAAATGAGTTCAGCAATGGATATGGCTGGGAAAGTTTTTCAAATGCAAACTTTTTTCAAAACCGAGGAGCACTTGCTATTAAATTTTATAAAGAGATTCAAAATCAGCACAAAACAGTTTCCTTAAGAATCGAGATAACTTTCCAACATCTACGTTTGGGAAATGGCGGTGATGCAAACAAGCTGAACAAGATAAATCTAGCAGATGATTAGAGTCTAGCAGGTTATTAGAGTCCAAAGCCTTCAACTCTCTTACAGCATGACTACAGACTGCAGTAGAGCCTATGGCCCTCTAGATCCTGATCTTTGGCTGTCTTGACTTTAGTTAACAGATGGCCTCTTCAACACCCAGCCCTCACTCACCATTAGCACCATAAGATCTGGAGAAATGGAATAGGGGGTTCATCTTTGTACCACATTTCCTGAAATACAAGGCAGCTGATAATCTGCTGCCCAATAATGACCCTCATAGTCACAGGGAAGCTCAAAGTACCAAATCCCCTAGAGTCTGTGTGGGTTGAGGAATGAGGGAAAGAAGGCAGTCTTAAATAGTCACATTCTGGAGAAGGAATGGATCAAACACTGGGCGTAAAAGTAGAGAGTATCAGTATATTTAGCATGCTGTCACATGTTCAGATGACTATGGTAATGATCAAAATTGACTGTAATGAAAGACAAGTCCTAGAAATAACCTAAGATTTTTTTTATTTGGCCTTGGATAAGTAGTTATGGCAGAGTAAGCAGTCAAATGAAAGCCAACGAGAGAAATTAGGAGATCCTTACTGTCTTAATGATAGGGGAAAATGACAAGAAACCTAGAGACGGCATCAGTGGGGACAGACAGATACATATAGATCTGAAAAATGTATCAAGATACAGTAGAAGAACTGATCAGAGTAGCACACACCTGTTATCCTAGCACTCAGGAGGCCATCCTCAGAAAAATAACAATATTAGGGAAAGCCTGAGCTACACAGTGGGATCCTGTCTCAAAACAAAACAAACCGAAAAAACAGACCTGCTAGATGAATCCATGGCTAAAGGTGTTTGCCATCAAACCTGACTCCTGCAAGTTGTTGTCCTAAGGTCTCTATACAAATGTACACAAAATACACAAGTACACATGTACACACACATATCACACAAACATGCATGCATACATACATATATACATACATACATACATACATACATACATACATACATACATACATATAATAAAACAAAAGAGTCCACTGCTATTTAGAGACAAGAATGAGTGTTGGGAGAAGACACTTAAAGTCAGACTGAACCATTTAGTGGATCAAAGTCAATGGATTAAAGCAGCAGTGCATTCTGGACATATAATGGGAACAATTTCCCACTGTTTGTCATATCTAAATTCATATGACAAATCAAATCAACTTCTCTGAGCTGAGTGATACAGTCAGGGCGCGAAGTTCCTCACAGATTCAGCCCAAGTGTCTAGCAGTTTCACAGCTCTACTGTTCAATCTTAATGTTTGGCTTTCCAGCCTGCTCCAATCTGAGTCTCGTGGTGTGGTGATTTCACCTCTGTTTTGGACCTGAGAACTACCCTAGTCCTTCAGCGTAGAATACAGAAGACACTAAACATGAGAACATATAATGGCACACTAAATACATTGATTCTACTTTTACATATGGTAGGGGGGTAATTGTTTTTGGTTTTTGTTGTTGGTTGGTTTTGTCTTTGTTGTTGTTGTTGTTTTGTTTTGTTTTGTCTTTTGAGACAGTTTCTCTGTGTAACAGCCCTGGCTGTTCTGGAAATCTCTTTGACCAGGCTGGCCTCGAACTCAGGGAGATCCACCTGCCTCTGACTCCCAAGTGCTGGAATTAAAGGCATGTGCCACCACGCCTGGCTTTGGTGGAGATTTACTTATAACCATTGTGTTGCCTTTATTCTGCTTCCAGATTTTGATTCAGTTCCTTTCAAGAGTATAACTATTTAAGAACACCCCCTACAATTTTCTCAATTCTTGGTCTACACATTCTCCAGGGGATTGGGTATATTGGGCTTCTCCAGTGACCTGGGCCACCCCTCAAACTTAGAATCCACTCAGTAATCCTCAGCATGCATTGGCTGAGGGGACAGTACAATTTGGGAAGGGGAAATGAGCAATATACCTCTTGTGATTGTTCTCCTAAGTGCCTATTAAAATTCTCTGCATGCTTCAGGGTAAGATTTGATGCTGTGTCTTTAAAGAAGTGTTTGCAAGGACTGAACAATGGTTCAGTTGATAAAGTTCTTCCTGCACAAGCATGAGATCCTGACTTTGGATCTACAAGGGGATGGATACAGATGTGTTCCTGGAGCCAATCTGGTTGAATTGGTGAGATACAAGTCTCTTGGGAGACCCTGTCTCAAAAAAAAATGCACATAGCCACTGAGGACGACACACAATAAAACTCTGGCCTCCACTAGTGTGCCCACACCCACATACACTTACATAACACATAAATTGTATTTAAAATAAAAGTATTTCCAGACCCCACCAGCACAGCTAAACGGGAAGTGATTTTCCAATTTTGCTGAGGAAGGAGTTTACATTTTCAAAAACATTTTATAGCCTGTCCTATAGTACTTAATCTATGCCATATAATCATCATTTAAGTGCATATAAGTCTCTTACTAGATTATAAATCCCTTAAAGTTGAGAACATGCCTTCTTAATTTTTTGTTTGCTCGCTCAACAAATATTTGAATGATTAATAAACAGAGGGGTGCATATCTTTCTACTCGGTCATGCCTTATACATAACATCATCCCCTTCTCATTAGTAGTTACTGGAGCTATTAAAAACAGTTTACTTTATCAGGCTTTAAAAATAAGGAAATCTGGGCATTTGGACAACATGGATGAATCTAGAGGACATTATGGTAAGTGAAATCAGAAAGGCACAGAAAATCCAAAGTTTCTGTCCATGTATGTATAAGAAGGAAATGCATGCTTCTCCTTAGATGTGAAATTTTGAGTAGTTGAACCTATATAAACAGAGTCAAACGGTTCTTTCCTGGAATCAGGGTGTGAGCGAGATGGAGAGACGTTAAAGGGAACAAACTTGGACTATTAGGTGAGTCAGTTCTGCAGTCAGCACAGGATGGAGACTTTAGTTAGTGATGTATTAAAACATTGCAAATTGCTAACTGTTCTCACCAGTCAGGGTTTTTAAAAGTAACTATATGAGAGGATGGATATGCTAGTCAAGTTGATTATGATTGTGATTTCACAAAGTGTAGCTATGTCAAAACAATAGATGCATATCTCGAATATACAATTTTTGTTTATTAATTATATCTCATGAAAGCTGGAGAAATTAAGCAAAGCTACTTTTGACAGCCACGGCTGCCACCTCTTTTCTCTACACTAATAGTAAAAATACAAAGAGGCCAAATGAAGAGTAGCAGGTGTAAGAAGGGTGTAGAAGATGCTTACATTCAGTTCATCTCCCTCCTCTCTTTCAACTTCTTTGTAAGTTTTTAAAAGTTGCTTTGAACTGCTGATATAATCCAAAAGGCTTCAAGATTTTTATAGCTGAATTAAAGTTTCTCTTTGCCCTGTCAGACCTCTTCTCCCTGAATTTTAAGTATATTCACCTTATTTTTCTTCCCATAAATTTAAGTATAAGTAAAATGATTTATAAAGTGATGGTCCGTGGTAGTTTGCCAGTATGAGTCACATATTTGAAACACAGTCATAATGGAATTTTTAAGTAATTAAAATTATTTCACGACTAATTAACAACAGCTTAAAACCCCATAAAGCATCCCCACTTAAGCATTCCTATTCATACTCCATCTGCCAAATATTAAGTAGAACAGTACAAAAATAGGAGTGGAAAAGCCATTTTCAATTAGGCTCCCATTTTTCCTTATTTAGAGTAAAACCTTAACTCAAATTACTTCTCCTGATGAATAGTATTTAATATAGAAAATGGCTATAAACATTCATTATGAATGCATGGGAAAACAGTTTATTCTGTTTTGTTTCTAAACAGCAAATGGAACTCTCCTGGCTTTAACACTTGTCTAAACAAAGACCAATAGTACGTAGAGAAACATCTGTGTGGTGAAAACAGAAGGGAATGATTGGGGAGGGGTTGGAAAGGGAAAGAGTGGACAAGGGGTAGCAATGAGAGACTTGCTAGTTACAGAGTACAAGGGTCTATATCTTTAAAGTGCTGTCATGAAATCCATTATTTCCTACAACTGAAAATTAGAAAATATATTTTACAAGGAAAGAAACCATCTGTCTTTAAAAGTCAAAAGAAAAAAACTTCTGAAGACATACTTAACTATTTTCTAAGCATGACTTCAGATCAGACCCACCCATACATGTGTCTTGCAGTCCAGATGGAATGATGTAATTTTGCAGCACCTCTTGGCATTTATTTAACTATTTGGATGTCTACATAAAAACCTCATCCACAAATCTTAACAACTATTCAAAAAATAAATTTTTCAAGCCATTCTCTTACTAGTTAGTAGCAAGGAGCAAATTCTTCCTACTTCAATTCATCCTTCACTACACTGTGTCTTTTGAAGTCATTCAACAAACATTGATTGAGTTCTGGTCCTATCAACCAGCTGTGCTACAAGTTTAGAATGCTGAAAATGGTATGTCTATCTCTTCAAGGATCTTGGTAAGGAAAATAGAATTTACTTGGAAGCAATTATAATGTAACACTAGAGAATTGCACAACAGCAAAATTATTCTAGTAACTTTTTAAGATGAATATTATGATGGAAAAAATAATGAGTAATGTCATTTTTAAAGATTTATTTATATATTTATTATATTATACATATGAGTACACCACCATCACTCTCTTCAGACACACCAGAAGAGGGCACAAGACCCCATTATAGATGGTTGTGAGCCACCATGTGGTAGCTGGGAATTGAACTCAGGACTTCTGGAAGAGCAGTTGGTGCTTTTAAACGCTGAGCTATCTCTCCAGCCCAGTAATGTCATTTTTATCTGCAAAAGATAAAGAAATAACTTCAGGGAGAAGTTGTATTTGTTCTAGAATGTGAACTTGGTTAGGATATCAAATAGCAGTGTTTGGACTAGAGAGATGTATCTGTGGTTAAGAGCACTGGCACCCAAATTCAATTCCCAGCAACCACATGGCAGCTCACAATTGCCTGTAACCCCAGTTCCAGGGGATCTGACAGTCTCCTCTGGCCTCTGAGGCACTAGATGTCCAGACATACATACAGACAAAATACCCATATGCATATATTAATTAATTTAAAAAGCAGTACTATGAGGTATCAGAGAAAAAGGAGGAAATACACTGTATATAATAATATATGATCTTTTGCAGTATTTTTAAAATACGTAGCAGGCATCGTAAGCATGTCACCGTTTCTCCTTGGAACTCACTCTACACAATGACTTCAGATGCAGAACAAGTGAAGTTGATTAATAAATTCCCACTCTTGTTCACTTTTCAAAACCTGTTTTGTTTTCTGGGCAGGGCTGATCCCAGTTGCCATGTTAAAAAGAATCTATTGTTTCATGTCTTCACTCAGGTCTGATTTGGGGTAGGGAATATGTACTAAAACACCTACACAACAAGCAATGTTATTTTTGACTAATGTTTTTGATCTGTTATTTCCAAGATTACTTCAATACAACAGCATTACTCACAATGAGCAATTTAGCAAGGTACATGTGACCACTGCGTCTCCCCTTTCTGGAGATTTATGATACATATTAGAAGAATGGTACTGAAGACAGCCTCTGCAAAGCTGATTAACATTGTTAATTAACATTGTTAACATTGTTTTTAGAGTTGCACAAATATATTTGGCTTCCTTGTTAAGGATAGTTTGGGAAGTACTGAAATTGTAACTGACATGTCTCTAACTTTAATGATATTTATCAATTCTCCTTTCATAAAGATCCATAGCCAAATTAAATCATGTGTGTCAGTGTCATAATATCCATTGTTTTAATCCAAAATTTCATTCCATCCAAATATATTTCAGCTTGTCCTCTAATGGTGACAGCTTGGTTTTTGAATGTCTTATCCTAAGCAATATTCAATTCTCTTCAAACAATCAGAACTCACAGTTTTGTATTCACCAAAAGCATTGACATATTTTTGTGGTCACCACCTAGATTCTGAGGTGGACCAAAAGTTATTAAAGATTCTTCATAGATATCAGCATAAACAGACATCTCTACTGCCTAATTCTCATCACATCAGTACAAATGCCTGTAAATTCTGTGCAGGACTAGCCCTGGCTCAGTGAGTAAGTGGAACCTCTGAAGAGTGTGAAGGCCTGGACAGACACCTCAAAGTCCTGAAGAAGGAGCTTCCACAGAATTTTGCTTCCATCCAAACAGAGTGAGAATTAGGGAAATTCTTATGGCAAAACTCTAGAACCCATAACTAAAGCTTTTTAGTTCTCACAAATATATCTGCTCATAAAAATCTCAAAAGTATCCCACCAGTCTTAGTTACTGTTCTATTGCTGTGAAGAGATATCATGAACCAAGGCAGCTTTTAAAAGAAAACACCTAATTGGTGGCTTACTTACAGTTTTAGAGGGCTATTCCATAGTCATCATAACTTGGAGCATGGCAGCAGGCAGGCAGGCATGGTGCTGGAGCAATATCTGAAAGCCAACAGTGTGGAAATGGTGTGAGTCCACTAGTGACCTTCTATTCCTTCCTAAACAATTCCACCAACTGGGAATCAAACATTTAAATATATGAGCCTACAGGAGCTATTGTTGTTTAAACTATGATACCACTCAAGAAGTAAGGAAGGTTTTAGGGAGTGGTCCAAGCTATAGGGAGATGAATCTAAAGGTGAGTCCCACCCACCCCTACGGGAGTTCACTCTTAGAATCTAGAAGCACAATGAAAATTCTACTTCATCTTGGTATCTATTTACCAAAGAACTAGTACAATGAAACAATTTCACTAGTGGGCACAGGAGAAAAGAAAGATCACCTAAGGACAGCTCACTATATTCAAAATAAATTTCGGAGATGTGGAAAGGTTCTGGAGAGATGGCTCAGTAGTTAAGAACTCTTCCAGTAGACCTAGGTTTGATTCCCAGCACTCACATGTCAGGTCACAAATGTCTGTAACTCCTGTCCTGGGGACACCAATATAGCACCCACATGGTACCCAGACATACATGGGGGCAAAATAGCCATACATTGTGGGAACAGGCAATGGAGTCACTTGACAAATCCCCAGAATCAGAGGTCGGAGACTGGTATCAGGGTGCAGATTTGAGTTTATCGCCCATCACATAAGCTTATATACAATGTCTGAGCCAATCCCAAGCCCCTAAATCCTCAGCCAATTGTATCTCACCACATTGTCACTGTGCCCCAATGAAAGCCCTGATTGATGAGGTGACTCAGAAGGAGTAGGGGAAGCAGCCACCACCCTAGCCTCGGTTCTTTTTGCTGTCTCACCGGTGTTCCAGGAGCCATCTTAGGTCTATTGCCAAGTGTGGCATTAGATCAGGACTCTTCAAGGAGTCACAGGAGCCTGCGGCACCTCACTCTCCATCCCACTTTTTCCTTTACAAGGTGGACCTCCACATCCCCCACAATACAGTAGGTAGGTAGCTAGGTAGCTAGGTAGATTTTTAGACAAACAACTTTTACACTAAAAAATAGTGACTTTTTTACTTTTCAAAAATCAGTCGATAAAATAAGAAATACATTATTTCTGAGATTGGTATTGGTTGTACAAAGATCAAAAGTAGAAAATGTTGTGACATACAATAGAGAGAACTTCAGTGTTTAATCACAAGTAGCAGCTTTCTCAGAATAACTTCCTGACAAAAACCATCTCAAAAGCTGAAGAATATATGAAGTATTTGGAGTCATTGGAACACAACAAGACAGACAAGACTGTACTTTCTAAGGATGGGAAGTAAATTGATGTGAATGCCATGGTTGCTTGGAATTTTTCCTTTAGAACATTTGTTGGCTCATTGTAGTGGGACTAAATAGAGGCCCGCTGGAAAACATTGGTCAGAAGCCTGTTGGAAATCTCTCTGGAATTGGGAGGAAAAAAAATCAACTTTGGTATGACCAAGGAGAAGAGCCCAGAGCTCAGCTGGGATGAGAGAGGCAATAAAAAAAAATCTAGGGGGCTGGAGAGATGGCTTAGTGGTTAAGAGTACTGACTGCTATTCCAGGGGTCCTGAGTTCAATTCCCAATAACCACATGGTGACTCACAACCATCTGTAATGGGGTCTGATGCCCTCTTCTGGTGTGTCTGAAGAGAATGACAGTGTACTCACACAAAAATAAATAAATAAATAAATCTTAAAAAATAAAATAAAATAAACAAAAATTCTAGTATGATCTTATTTTGAGATATTTCCAAATTTCTAAGTTATATGCATACCAAAATTCATGGAGCAAGTAATATTTCAGAGACAAAATAACTAGAAAAATATTTCAGTAGTCTAATGACATTGGAGAATCAAAGGGTGATATTCAAGCTCAGAAAAGTTGGCTCTTTTCAATGCACAAATCTTCAAATGGGGACAACGGAAGTCAAAAATTCCCTAGGAACAAAAATGTCCCTTACTAGTAATAACAAACTGTATGGAGATCATCCATTACAAAAGATAATATCTACCAGCAACTAAATCAAGGTGCACTTCCAATGTTGTATAAAATCCAAAATTTTTCATATATAAGGTCTTGCATCTAAACAAAAAGTTGTTCACATATTAAGAAATATGAACACATAACTATAATAAATCAAAAGAAAGACTAGACCATAAAAATAGATTTTTAAAAGTGGCAAATATTGACAATTCCAAAGGAGAAAACTTAAAATAACTATGAAAATACATTTAAGAAAGCAAAAGACTTAAGAACTGCACTAAAGAGTTGGTGAGATGGCTCATCAGGTAGAGGTGCAGGCCCTACAGTATGAGTTCAATCTGCAGATCCCTCGAGATGGCACACATCACCATATACATGAGCTTGCAAATAAAACACAGACACATACACACACATACTCACTAAAACAAACATTTAAAATGACAATGATACATAGGTAGGCAGATAGATTCAAAAGAAATTTTATAACTGAAAAGCACTTTTACTGAAATTAAGAATTCAATAGATGTATTTACTAGCAGCAGAGAGATTTTAATAAACTGGAAATATCCACAATTGAAAAGAACATAAAGATGTAAAAATATATGGAACAAGATTAAATAATGTAAGATGTGTGGTTAGTTTAATCTTCCAGGGAAAACATGAGGAATGCAAAACAATTATTAAAGAAAGGAAGGCCAATATGGTCAAAGTATCAGTTTGGGAATTCCTATGAACTCTTTATTGGAAACACCAAAAACTTCCAGAGGGGGGAAAAGAAACAACACGACCAAACTAGCAATAACAACTGGCTTTTTAGAAGAATCCACTGATGCCAGCAGACATCGTTAAATTGCTTACCATCATAGAATTCAGTGAAAAATAGAAAACGAAGTAAACGTTCTTACAAATAAAAATCAAAGAGCAGAAGAAATGATAAAAGGAATTCTTTAGATGGGAGTAATGCAAAGAACAGCACACGGAACGGCACACACAACTACATCTACATCCTTAAGAGGTTTTCATTTATTGACAAGAAAAATACTTTCATGCAATATATTTTGATCATATTATTTTGCTTTCCCCAAATTCTCCAAGATCCTCACCAGTTCCCTACCCACCTGACTTCATGTCCTCTTTCTCTCAAAATGAATGAATGAATGAATGAATGAACAAAATAAACTTAAAAGAAAAAGTAAAAGCACACTAAAAACACAGAGTTCATTTTGTGTCAGTCAACCATGGCACCTGCCCTGCAGTGTGGTTGTTAGATCCAGTGACATTCCATTGGAGAAAACTGATCTTTTCTTTTCTGGTAGGTATCAATTGCAAATAGCTTGTTTCTGAGTAGGATATTGTATCCACTTCTCCTTCTCAGTATGGGGGATTTTTGTCAAGCTTGGACCTGTGCAGATTGTGCACATGCTGTCATAGTCTCTGTGAATTCATGTGTGTTTTAGTCTTGTTGCGTCTGGAAGACACCATTTCCTTGGCATCCATCCATCATGACCTCTGGCTTTTACAACCTTTCTGTCTCTTTTTCCATGTAGATCCCTGAGCTGTGAGGGTCACGGTTTGAAAAAGACATCCCATTTAGGACTAAGTACTCCAAATTCTCTCACTCTCAGTGCTTTGTTTCAGTTGTAGGTCTCTCTGTGTTAGTCCCTATCTATTGCAAAAAGAAGCCTCTCTGATGAGGGCTGGGTGAGTCTATAGGTATAGCAGTATGTTATTAGGAGGTCTAGAACTCATTGTATTGCTGTGAATAATAGTAGTAGGCTTCTCACCCAAGGCCCATCCTTAGTATTTTAAATTTCATTGTAAGAGTAAAAATATTTAAAGAATTCAATACTGACATTAGTGACATATCAGTGTAGAGAACAAATGGCGTTAAGGAGATATAAAGTTGTTACATTGTTTGAAAAATGATGACATTCATTTATGGTAAAAGATAATAAGTCACATATATGTTATAATCTGTAAGATGAAAACTAAGATAAAATTTCATTGTGATGCATTCATTGTGATATATATCATATATGTGTCCACATATATATCATCTATATGTCCATATATATATATATATATATATATATATATATACATATGATATATATATGTGGACATATAGATGATATATATATATATATATATATATATATATATATGTTCATATTCCATACAATCCATACATTTAAAATACACAATTCAATGGATTTTAGCATGTTCCACTTGCTAGGATATGGAAATGTTCCTGGTTTTTGTATATTTCTTTTTGCATGCTTTGCCTTTCCTAAATTCAATTAGTTCTAATAGGTTTTTTTTTGGTGGGGGGGGTTTGTCTTCAGGGATTGCTACATGTAAGCTTTTATAAATAAAGACTTATCAGTCATAGGAGATTTCTTTGTTTGGATGCCTTCATGGGGTTTTGTTTGTTTGATTTTATTTTTTTTTTCTGGCTTAATTGTGCTAGATAAGAATTCTAGTAGTATATGGAGTAGTGGTCAGGCTAAGCATCCCTATTTTATTCTTCATGTTAGACAAAAAGCTTTTAATTTTCACTACTGTGATATTTATTATCTATGGACTTCTGAGATATGATTTTTTTTATGTTGATTTATATAGATTCTCTCTATTCCTAGAATGTGATTTTTTTAAAATAATATGTGTATCTGTGTATATCAAATTGCATGATCCCAGAGCTCGAAGAGTAAACAACTCATTTATATTATTAGAAGTGCCAAAGGGAGGTTTGGGTGTCAATGTCAATAGGAAAGAAAACTTGACGTTTTCAAAACTTTTCTGCTATTTAAAAATGCATGTGGAATAATTTACTTGGAAGTATGTTTATGAATGAAATCAGTGATGAGACTTCACAAAAGGTTTATTTTCCTCCAAATGTTTTATTATATTGTTTGAATTTCCTAAAGAAAAAAATTAAAGGTATTTCATTATTGGGGACAATAAATGAAAATAACAGTAGAAAGTTAAAGACAGGAAACAGATGTAGGAAGCAGGCAATGAAACGTCCAGAAACATGACAGAATTATGCTTTTGGATATTCTTTGACTGGAACCTGTCAGTATAACACCAGCGTCAGGAGCTCCCACATACTCTTTTTCTTTTCTTTCTTTCTTTTTTTTTTTTTTTTTGCGGGGGGGGGGGGTCAAGACAGGGTTTCTCTGTGCAGTCCTGGCTATCCTGGAACTCACTCTGTAGACCAGGCTGGCCTCGAACTCAGAAATCCACCTGCCTCTGCCTCTGCCTCCCAAGTGCTGGGATTAAAGGCGTGCGCCGCCACCACCGCCCGGCTACTATTTTTCTTTTTTAACCATTTTCTTTTGTAAAGATTTGTTTTTATATTTTCATTTATGCTTTGTAATGCTTTTTAGTTTTTAGTTTTTTGTTTTTTGAGATTATTCAATAGTACTAACTTGGAGTGTGAAACATGCATGCCTCAAACCTAAACAAAGAACTACTGCCAACTAAGGAGTGCTGGGACTGGGAGGTACAATGGTTCCCAGGGAACACCAATTGGTTATCCTATACCAAATGGTCAAGTCAGGAAACATATGCATACAAGTGACATTATATAGACTAAGAAGTCTGTATTTATGTCTTTATGGATATTCAAACACATATAACAACAATTAAAGACTTATTTTTATTATTTTTGTACGAGAGAAAGAGAGAGAGAGAGAGAGAGAGAGAGAATATAATGACAGTGCCTAAGGAGACCAGAAGAGATTAGATCTCCTGGATCCGGAGTTAAAGGCAGTGGTGTGTCACTTATTGAAGTGTGTACTGTGAATAGATCTTAGGTTCTCTGGAAGAGTGGAAAGTGCTCTTAGACACTGAGAAACCTCTCCAGCCCTGTTTTTACTGTTTCTTAAGTGACCATCACCTGTATATGAGCCATAGATAACTGACTACTTATTCATGTATACTTAGCATGGACTTCTCTGAGAAGTCGGGTGATGAACCCAGGGAAGAGTAGAGACCTTTAATTTCCCAGCTTCCTTGTGATTCTGCCTGGTATGGACAGGGTAATTGTTTTCTTAGATTTGCTTATTGTTCAAAGTGACATCATGGCTCATTATTTTCAGGTACCAGATTCCACTATCCAGTCCAGCAACTGCTCCCAACTATGTGTCAGTAAAAACAACCCTGCACCAGCCAGCACCCACCCAGGCTATAAAACAGGTTTCAGATTTCCACGGTGAATCACATCCTTGAGATGTTACAAGAGCCTGCTTTTCCCAGACAAATACGGCTTTCCTTGAGGGTGGCACCTTTCATTTTCCACCTACACACCATCCATAAAAGTCCTTTAATCATCTTCAGCTCTATTTGCTTTGAATAAATCTTTGGATTCCTCATGAGCATATGGGATACGAGTATGTTATTGCTCTCCCTAGGCCCCAATAACAACACTCATTTTCTCTTTTCTAATGGCTACTTCCTAGCTTTTTCCAAGCCACTGAAATCATGTCAGATTAACTGTTTTTTGAAACTCTGCCCATTTTTTTTTCGCTATTATCTTGGTTAGGTATCAAATCTTGTAATTGTCTTTGACTCCTCGTTTTATGTCAGCCCACATCCGCAGCACCAGTAAATCTGGTTCTACTTTGCTCGGTAACATTAGTTGTTAGCAAATTCTAAATTAAAGCCACAGTGAGATGTTCTTATCCATCGTCTAGAATTGCTAAAATAAATCTATTGCCCATACCAAAAACTGATGAAGCTGCAGAACAGCTGGAGCCCTTGTATTATTCTCAAACTGCAAAATGGTAGGAGTTGCTATGGAAGGCAATTTTGCGGTTTCTTATAAAGTTAAATGTGCAAGATATGTATATACATATAAAAATATTATCTATATTAAGTGCATATTTTACTATGTATATTCTATTCCAATATAGTTATCCAAAAATGAAAACTCATATTTCTACAAAAACCTGCAAATGTCTATCCATAATCACAAAATATAGAAACAACCCAAATGTCCTTAAGTTGACAAATGGAAAAATAGTGTGGTATTTCCATAAAATGGAAGCTTAAATCAGCCATAACAAGGAGTTAACCACTTTTTCCACATTATGAATAATATCAAATGGATTTTGCTTAGTAGAAGAAGTAAAATGCAGAAGGTTACACACTGCACCATCCCATCTATCTGAACTTCTGTAAAAGATGAACCTAAAGGGACAGAAAATTAGTCAGTTATTGCCAGTGGTTAGAGTGAAGGAATAGGGGAATGGTATGGCCACAAGAAGGCAATATGAGGCCATTTTTACAGTAGTTGAATTATATTATACCATCACTACAGTAGTAGTGGTGGTGCTGGTGATGCTGGTGCTAGTGGAAGAGGAGGAGGAAGAGGAGGAAGAGGAGGAGGAGAAACTTGAATATAGGACTTTATTAATACTACTGGTTCAAGCCACATTGACACTGCCCTTGATTCCTACAATGATCTTCTAACTGCTCCCTTGCCTCCACTCTGACCTATACATACCTATACCTGACAAAACGAAGATAATACCCAATGTTTTCAGCATAGCCCCTGAGTCCCTACTTGACCTGGCTCCCAGCACCTCTCTGACGTCATCACCAAACAGTCCTCATTTGTAAATGCAGCTGCACTTACCTCAAAGACTTTATTTACTCTTGTTATTTTCTAGCACCAGGATGTTCTTTACAAAATACCTTTATAGCTTATTCCCTTGTTCAAAATTCTCAATAGCTGTCCATTGCCTGTAGAATAAAATTTCAGCACCTTGGCGTGGCAGTTAAGGCCATTAGTGGCACAGCCTACAGTCACTTCTGCATCCTTGCCTATCATACAATGTGTTCCAACTGCAGAAAACTCTGTTTCTGTATTCTATTCATTTTCCCTAATATCTGGGTGAATATCTACTAATATGGTTAACTTTTTACTCAGTTCCAGAATTACCTTCAAGTAAAACAGATGACTCCCTCTTCTTAGGCCCACCACGCCCTGTCTGTGCCTCTATCTGAGCATGTGTTTTAATCAGACTCTTCAGGCATTTCTTAAGACACAGGAAAATTTCAGAAGCACTGGGCCAGCCTGTGTCACAGGTGTTGTATCTGATTGTATTTCTCTTCCTGGCTAGACAGAAAAGCCCTCAGGGGTTTTAATCTATTCCCACAGACTAGCACATTGTCTGACTCCCAACAGGAAGTCAATAACTATTAAATGAAAGAGTAACTTCAAGGTTTTGTGCCCATTCCTCCCTTCTCTTCACTTCCATGTTCCCTTCTTGTACTGGACATCTTCGACCAGAAAGTACAGTGGTGCAAACATCCAGTCATACATATTTGACCAGTGTAACTGGAACCAGACTGTGTGTTCTCTTTCTCTGTTCCACTAGCTCAATAGGCTCTTGCAGATCTATTCATGGTGCTCTTTATTTAGCTAGATATTTAGCCACAAGACTTAGTCCCTAAAATCAGAATTTCAGCACTATACTCTATTTTAAATTTTTTTAAAAAAGATTTATTTATTTATGTATCCACTATCGTTCTCTTCAGACACACCAGAAGAGGGCATCAGATCCCATTGCAGATGGTTATGAGCCAATATGGTTGCTGGGAATTGAACTCAGGACCTCTGGAAGAGCAGTCAGTGCTCTTAACCACTGAGCCATCTCTCCAGCCCAGCACTATACTCTTAAGGGCAAAGTCCAGATCTGTACATTTTGAGAACTTCAGTATTTGGTTTTGTTTGGGAGGTAGGGAGGGGGAATATGATGTATGTACACATGTATTTGCAAGTGTTTATACCCATACATTTACATGTGAAGGCCAAAGAAGGACATTGGCTATCTTCTTCTATTTCTCTCTTTCTTATTTTCTCGAATCTCTTACTGAACCTGAAGGTCACCACTTAGGCTTATGTTGACTGGCCAAGGAGCTCCCTGACTCTGCCCCACCCTTCTGCACACCCATGCTGAGACTATAGGCATGGACAGCCATGCCTACCTATATTTACATGGTTCTGGGGATGTAAACACTGTCTTCTTGCTTGTACATCCAACTCTCTTGCCTACTGAACTGTCTCCCTAGGCCCAATTATAATTTTTTTCTATCTAAATCAATTATTTCACTAACTAGATCTCCATCTTTATTTGAAGGAAGCCATGCCTGAAGAGTAGAAAATTAGATATGGTCATGCTAAGATAGCTTCTTTAACTTGACCCATTTCACAGCCACCCTTAGGAATTATGACTTCAAACAAAATCTTTACCTAGTTTGGTTTTGAACTAAACTTGTACAGAGAAGATTAATTTGAAAAGTCCTTGACCTTCTCCAGTATTTCCTGAAAAACAACATAAATTGTTTCCACCCACGAGCATTTAGTAGTATCACAGCTTTCCTGGTAGGGATGATGTATTGCTGAACAAAGACTCATCATGACTACATCAATCTGAGTAATAGATGGGTGTGGCCCGAGAAGATTTTTTTAACTGGCTGTGACTCATTCCTACATAGTGTACACTAGTTAAGCTTCCACCTACTTTACTTTTTCAAAAATACACACACAGAGAGAGAGAGAGAGAGAGAGAGAGAGAGAGAGAGAGAGAGAGAGACAGAGAGACAGAGAGACAGAGACAGAGACAGAGAGAGACAGAGAGACAGAGAGAGAGCAGTAGAGCCTGGGTCACCTGCAGTGTGACTCAGCAGTTTTTTCCCCCAGAAAACTCTTGAAGGAATTAAAAGGCAGTATCTGCAAACTTGGCATATCGAATATTAACTAACAAGCCTTCCATCCCCAGTTGCATTTAATCTATTCCTTCCAAGTAAATTACTCCAGCAGATACCAAGTAAGCATGAGGCCGACGAGAAGAAATGGAAAAAGCAAGAAACATACTAATGCCACCTGACAATTTCATTCTTGCTTCCCCTTTGTAAGAGCAATTGTCTAAGCCAGAAAGCTTGACATCTGGGATTCTTCTCTTTCCCTCACTCCCCACATGCAATCAGTGACGAGGTCCTATCATGTCAATCTACCTCTTAGAGATGTCCCTCATCCACACACACCCTTTCACATTTCCACTATCAACTACCTAGATGTTCTAGATCTTTGACAGCGGAGTTATAAAAGGGATGGTTAGACTGGGGACACAGATTCCCAAATACATTGATGCAATAGTGTAAAATCTGCCCTCATCAAGTCACTCTCTGTATTATCATCAGAGTGATTTCCACAAAATGAAAATCTAATTCTAAGCTTGCCCAGCTTGAAACCTTTTAATGGCTCCCTGTTGCCTTTAGGATGAATGTAGTATCCCTTGGGCTTAAAAGGTCTTATGTGATTGGATTCCTGCTTTTTCTCAATTTATCTCTCACCAGTCAGCCCCTTCACACCTGCGCTCTTGGAATACTGAAGTGGCTTTTCCAATATCCCCACCCCACCCCACCCCAAATGAATTGTTTGCATTGCAGGAATTATACTGTGCTGTTTACTTGAGTGTGTTTCTTCACTAGACAGCGAGCATACTAACTGTGCCTGCCTTCATTATTTCTGTGCCCAGTTCATCACAACACCTGGCACATAGTAGGTACTCAGCAAATGTTGTTTCTTTTTCAATGGGTTTGAGTATATTTCACTACTTATTCATTCTTCCAAAGAAACGGTCCAGGGTCCCCATGCTTTTGCTCCTTTTTTTCTCAAGACTGCCTTACTGGGCAGTAAATCATAGAAAATAGGTAGAACTGAATATGATAGTTTCATTATTGATGAAGCTAACTTAAGAAAATCCATTCACCAAGTGCAGCCAAATAGAACAAACAAGACAGATTTAAGCTCTCAATGGACAATAGAGGTCCCTACCACAGATGGGAAGAAATTACATGCACTCTATGGTCATGCATTTCAATAAGGGAGTGCATTAAGACCTACCTAAGTAGGACAATCAAATTACTGTCCTCTGAAAGGGCTCAGATGAAAGGTGGGAAGACTCTGCTGGAAATTTCTAAATTCTTGAGCTGAATTAATTTACTTTCATTTATTCTTATTAATAATACACAACAGTTAAAGCTATTAAATTGCCTTTGACTAAAACTACAGCTATATTTATAGTGCATATTATTAATTCGTAAGGTTTTAGCTTTAGAGGCTCATGGGATGGGTCAGTAGGTAAAGGTGCTTGCTACCAAGCCTGAAGACCTGAATTTGATCCCTGAGACCCAAATGATGGAAGGAGAATCAACTCCCATTAGTTCTCCTCTGATTTCCACAGTGCTATAGCACATATACACCAGATTATAAATAAATAAATAAAAATTAAAAAGTTTTAAATTGGCTGAGCATGGTGGTGTACATATTTATTGCTAGCACAAGGAGGAGGGAGAGGGAGAGATATCTTTGAGTTCAAGGCCAACCTGGACTACACAGCAAGTCCCAGGACTATATAGTGAGAACCTGCCTCAAAATAAAAGATTGTAGCTTTAAATTCTAAATGTTTGGGTGATTGCTTACATTATTGTCATTATTTTCTGACTTGCTTGCATTGTGCTCAAGTACACGACATGTGTGATTTCTACTTCTTGAAGTACATTGAAGTTCTCTTTGAGTCTTATTAAAATCAATTTTGTAACAGTGATGTGACTAATTGGAATGAAAACATTCTCTATAAGAAGCAAAATTCAATATATTTTATTAAATTAACTTTCTTAGCTATGTTATTCATATTCTATATCATCTTTTGTTTTCATGTCTTTTGTCCTACAGAGTTTTACCAAAAGGCTCTCAAAGTCATCAGATTTGTGTGAATTTGTCAATAAGTTTCCTACAGTTGCTACTTTATAATGTCAATACTAAGCAATTTGGTGTTTTGACTTTGCCCTTCACAATACTTTTTGCCTTGAATTCTGCTTTGTCTGGAATTAGCACTGCTATCTCTGCTTTCCTTTTGTTTATGCTTGCAAAGAAACCACTATGGAGAAATCTTTTCATTTTAAGATCCAACATTTATAGCAAGGCCTCAGTAATCAGAGACAGGTGGATCTCTGTGAGTTATTGGGCAGCCTGGTCTACATAGCAAGTTCCGGGCCAACTACACAGTGAGATTCCATCTCAAATTAAAATTCAACATTTCTTGGTTCTAATAAATAATAAATATAGTCAGTATTGTAATCTTAATCTTAATTTTTCCTGAGACAAGGTTTCTCTACATAGCCCAGGCTGTCCTGGACCAAGCTAGCTTCAAATTCAGAGGTTCACCTCCCTCTATTTCCCAAGTGATGGGATAAAGGCATATGCTACCACCACCTGGCTTCTCAACATTTTCATTTTTAACAAGTAGTGTTTTGATGTGTATGGTAAAAGGATATGTGCACATGAGTGCAGATGCCTCTGACAGCCAAAAAAGGGTATCAGATCTATTGGATGGCTATGAGCTACCTTCCATGAGTGCTGGGGACCAAATTCAGGATCTCTGCAAGACCAGCAAGTTGAGTTTTGTTTGTTTGTTTGTTTTGTAATTCTAGCTCTGACCTTGGAAATTTTACCTTGCTCTTCGTGCTTCAGTTTCTTCCAGTATGAAATAGAGTAATAACTTACTTCTGAGGACCGAATTTGACTATCAACCATTGAATATGTTAGTATATGCCAGTTTTTTTCCTTTTTCTCTTTTTATTGGATACTTTATTTACATTTCAGATGTCATCCCCTTACCCCATTTCTCCACCCCCGGCCCAGGAACCCCCTATCTCATTCCCCCCTCCTATGAGGATGTGCCCCCAACTACCCCCCACTCCCACCTCCCCACCCTCGAATTCCCCCACACTCAACATCCAGCCTTCATGGGACCAAGGATCTTCTCTCTCACCTATGCCCAACAAGACCATCCTCCCCTACATATACAGCTGGAACCATGGGTGCTCCCTATGTGCTCCCAGGCTAGTGGTTTAGACTCTGGGAGCTCTGGTTAGTTGGTATTGTTGCTCTCCTCATGGGGTCGAAAACCCTTTCAGCTCCTTCAGTCTTCTCTCTAACTCCTCCACTGGGAACCTTTTGATCAGTTCAATGGTTAGCTGTGAGCATCTGCCTCTGAATATGTCAGACTCTGGCAGACCTCTAAGGAGACAGCTATATCAGGCTCCTGTCAGCATGCACTTCCTGACATCCACATCAGTGTCTACCTTTGGTGACTGCACATAGGATGGATACCCAGATGGAATGGTCTCCAGACAGCCCCTCCTTCAGTTTCTGTCCCACACTTTGTCTCCATGTTTGCTCCCTTGAGTATTTTGGTACTCCTTCTAAGAAGGACCCCACACTTGGTCTTCCTTCTTCATGAGCTTCATGTGGTTTGTGAGTTGAATCTTGGGTATTTCAAGCTTCTGGTCTAAAATCCAATTATCAATGAGTGAATACCATGTGTGTTCTTTTGCGATTGGGTTAACTTACTCAGGATGATATTTTCTAGTTCCATCCATTTACCTAAGAATTTCTCAAATTCATTGTTTTTAATAGCTGAGTAATACTCCATTGTGTAAATGTACCACATTTTTGGTATCCATTCCTCTGTTGAAGGGCATCTGGGTTCTTTCCAGCTTCTGGCTATTATAAATAAGGCTGCTGTGAACATAGTGGAGCATATGTTCTTGTTATATGTTGGGGCATCTTCTGGGTATATGCCCAGGAGTGGTATAGCTGGGTGCTCAGGTAGTGCTGTGTCCAATTTTCCTGATTTACATCTTCAGCCCTTTACCAGGTACTTTCAACAATTCATTATTTTACCCAGTATCTTTGCTTGTTATACCTCAGAGTATAAATTGTCTGATGCTCTGAATAAAGTTGGCTATTGCATGAGGTATTAGCCCACCTCATTAGGTTCCACTCTTCCAGGTCCCACTGCCTCTAGAGCGGTGAACATCCTTACACTTTCCACCCACATTTAGGAGAAAATTATGTTTGTTTTCTGCACTGCTAATTCAACAAAAATTCTTGTTTTTATTTCTAGAAAGGACTGTTTATTCTACTGCTACAGACTTCTCTATGGCTTCATTTTTAATTTTTTGTTTAAATCAATCATTTTCTTGTTATTCTCTAATAGATGTCTTCATTTCTACTATAAAAGACTCTAAGACTTCTATGCCTCTTTCACAAAAGTTACAACTTATAGCTTTGAAGACCATTTTCCCAGCTACATTCTTCCTTTGGGTTTCTGGGTTGTACTCCTATGCTGCTGCTTGCTTGCTCGCTTCTTTGTTTGTTTGTTTGTTTGTTTGTCATATTTACCAATATAACTTTTTTCTACTTTCTCATCCCCAAAGTGAAAATGGATCTAGCTTGCTAGTTTTATTAAAAACAAAACACTGGGCGGTGGTGGCACACCCTTTAATCCCAGCATTTGGGAGGCAGAGGCAGAGGCAGAGGCAGGAGGGTTTCTGAGTTCAAGGGCAGCCTGGTCTACAAAGTGAGTTCCAGGACAGCCAGAGCTACACAGAGAAACCCTGTCTCGGAAAAAAAAAAAAAAAAGAAAGAAAAAGAAAGAAACCCTATTAGTCAATCTAATTTTCCTCTGGGTATTATTCAATTCATCTTCAGAGAATTCAATTGTGTTAATGTATGTTGCGCTCATTCCAATTTTCAGTTCCCAGAAAAATAATCATTTTCAGAAGTTCTGATGCGCTAATATAGGAACTTATTTGAGCATGGTTTTCTGAAAATCTCAGTCAATAACAACAAAAATGGAAAATTGTAATTGTAAACATATACCTGTGATAATGGTTCTTCTGGTCTCTTTAACTACAATGAAGTACCACCTATTCTGCTTATATTAACTTACTAACAGTTTGTTGTTGTGGTGGCGGTGGTTGTAAATAATTTTTTAATTCAATTTATGATCTGCTGGTATTCTGTCATCAATTACAGAGGAAAAAAACACATCCTGCAATTTTGACGAAGGAAATTATTTTATATCTCCTTTATTGTTTTGTGGCTCAGAATTAGCATATCATCATTTTTCCTTATTAAATTTATGAAGAATTGTACTAATAAAAAAGGAAGTGGGGACAGACACTCTTGAACTCTCACAGAATCTTCCCATTGGTAAGTAGTTAGCTGCCATGCTTGCTGATAGTCCAGATCTGATGATTGTGAGTCACAGAACAAAAAGGGAAGGAGGCTTGAAATGGTTGCCTTTATCACATTAGTATATTTTTTAAATTGTCAACAAAGAACATACAATACTTCCCTGAAAAAATGAATTACTATGAAATGCTTTCCTTGGGATGTGGCATCCCAAGGAAAATGAACTCAAGCAGTTATGATTACCTACACAAGGCCTGAAAAGATCAATCCAGTCAAAAATGTTAGCATGAAGTAGTAGGATGGTTCACTTCTCCTCTCCCAAGTTGAGTTCTTTGTACTTAGATCAGGAAGCTTACTACCTCCTGTACATCTAGCTTTAGTGGATCTCATGACTTCTTCCAGTTTCCATGAGCACTCACACACATGCCATACATCCCCACGAGACACACAAACACACACACACACACACACAGTAATAATTAAAAAAAATAAATAAATCAAAGGGAATCTGGAAAGACAACTTCGAAGTTAACAGTACTTGCTGCTTTTCCAGAGGACCTAAGTATGTTTCCTAGCACTTCCAACATTCTCATGAGACTGTTACAAATCATTCTTCCAACACCTTCTTCTGGCCTCTATGGGCAACACAGAGAGAGGGGGGGGCAGGGAAGAGAATAGCTTTTAAAATCTAAAATATCTTAGGAGCTATTGGTAGTTAAGGACTGTTGAGGGAAGGCAAGTCACTTGTTCCTGAGTGGGTAGCCATTGATGAGTTCTCTATGCTGCGTTTGATGATCCTATTCCCATGTGTATTTGGACAACATGATTCAACAAATCATGTTATTTTAAAGGACATTAACTCAGCACCTTGTATTTAGATATTTATTTCTTTATATATGTGTAACAATAATAAAGCAAAAGAGGCCCTGAGTTTGGGAGGGATAATGTGGAGAGCATAGATGGAATAGAGAGAAGGGGAGAGATAATATAATTACATTTTAATTAAATTTAATTATAAAAGAATATTAAGTTGGGTGGGACATGTGTCAAGGGGTTAGGGGGAATTGAAGGAAAGGAATAGGGATGAATATGACCAAGACACAGTATATATATATATATATATATATATATATATATATATATATTCAAAAATAAAAATTACACTTATAATTGAATACAATTGTAAGAAATTAGAAAATAACAAAATGTTAGTCTTGATTTTCCTCATTTGGCTAGCCTTTGCTTTTCCTGTGTTCACAGATATTTTATTGACAAATTGAGAATTATAGCTAGACACTATCTTTAGAAAAATATTGGAGCAGGGCAGTGGTGGCACACACCTTTATTCCCAGCACTTGGGAGGCAGAGGCAGGTGGATTTCTGAGTTTGAGGCCAGCCTGGTCTACAGAGTGAGTTCCAGTACAGCCAGGGCTACACAGAGAAACACTGTCTCGAAAAACAAACAAAATTTGGGCCTTCATTTTGACATGCCACCCCCTCAAAACCTGACTGTGTAGCTCTCCTTCACCATGTGGAACTTGAGATGACAAGATTTATTCCCAAAAGTTAATTCACTCTCAAAAGACAAATGAATGACACCCTGGATGGAGTCAAAAGTGCAAGTCGTACATATCCACAAAGGAGCTCCCAACATTGGCCCATGGCCAGTTTAAAGACTCAATAAGAACCCAGGAAGTAGTGATGCTCACCTTGAATTCTAGCACTTCGGAGACAGAAACAGGCAGATCTCTTAGTTGAGGCCAGCCTGGTCTACAAAGTGAGGTCCAGGACAGCCAGGGCTACACAAAGAAACCCTGACTCATTAAAAAAAAAAAAAAAAAGACTCAGTAGGAAATGTAAAATGCCATGAAGTACCATGAAAGGAACTGCTCTCATTTGTATGCTAACGTTCTAATATGTTATTAAAAAGTCAATCACATTGCTTTATAGCCATACCTCTGCAGGTGTTTCTTTCCTAGTCAGATATTGCCTCACTGACTGTCATTAATCAAGCACTTGTACTGCTGTTCTTGGGCCTAATCTTTTCTTTCCTCCTTTCTTTCCCTTTCTTTTGCTTTCCTTTCCTTTCCAAGAAATCTTACTTTTCTGAGTTGCCTAATTGAGTTTGGTACGCCAATAATTAAACCGCTCTTTCTCAACTCCAAACCCGGCTTTATGATGGCGGGGTTAGGATTTTACAAAGCACATTTTTCTGCCATTCAGCAGCTCTCTATTATGCTCTTGCCAATGCAGGGCCCTGAAGAGGGATGTGAGGTTGCAGGAAGAAAAGTCTTCTTCCTATTAACTTCCTCTTTGCATTTAATCCCAACAGTCGCACCCCCTCTCTAGTGGAGCAGTGCGATACAGTTTTCAGTTTTTCCAGCACTTATAAATGCAGTTTCATTATGCATCCCCTGAGGACCTTTCCCAGAGGTCTAAGATCAGACCTGTGAGAACTCTTCTCAGCATAGAAACTAGTACTAGCATGTGGTACCTCTCCCTCTGGTATTTGCACTTCAACCTCATGCGGTTCTTCTTCCAGCCCTTTAAGTTGTTTCAGCTTTCTAGGCCCTAAGGTTGGTATACTTTACCATCTGTGCAGTACATTAGAATTCATTTTTTAAATATTTTTTTCTGGAGTATTGCTGCAGATTTAATTGTACCCTCTTCCCAAAAGAATAATGAAATCCTAGTTCAAGTTACTATGACTTCTTGGTTGGTTGGTTGGTTGGTTGGTTGGTTGACCTGTTTGCATGCTTGCCTGTTTGATATTAATAGTACCAGAAGTGCTGGTTTGTTTTTTTTGTTGTTGTTTTTTTTGTTGTTGTTGTTTTTTGGTTGATTGCTCGGTTGATGTTTGAGACAGAATTTTATATCCTAGGCTTGCCTGGAACTCTTTACGTAGCCCAAGCTGATCCAGAATACTAAGAATCTTCCTGCCTGTTTCCTGGGTGCTTGGATTACAGGGAAGTGATGCCACACCATGCTTAGGACCAGTGACTGTAGCCTTATTTGAAGAGGGTCTCCGCAGATGATCGTGATTAGGTTATTGAGATTAAGATTAGCTCATATCGAAATATCTTAATTATATTTGAGTAATGTCTTTGTAAAAAGAGGAAATTGAGATGTGAGCATGGATCTATATAGAGGGTATACACTATGAGAACATGTGGAGAACACCATCTGCAAGTCAAGGAAAGGTAAGAGGAGATTACCTCACACAGGTCTCAGAAGGAATCAATGTTGCTGATACCTTTTGAATGGGGAGGGGGACGGCCACCAGAAATATAGCACAGTATAAGCACCCAGTTTATATTATCTGATTGTGGCTGCCTCAGAAACAAAAACAGATGCCAAGTTAACAACTTTGTACCTAGTCAATTTTTTTTTTTTTTTTGCTTATTGTTTTAATGTGTGTATATATGTTGGTGGAGCACACAGGGTACCTGTGGAAGTTTAGAGGACAACTTGAAGGAGTCCATTCTCTCCTCTCACCATGGGTTCCAGGAATCAAACTCATGTCGTCAGTCCTTCGTGGCATGCTTTTTTATCAGCTGAGCCACATCGCTGGTCCCTCAAAAAATCAGGAAACCTTCTCTAAAGTACCTAGTTATATTTCTATGCCCTCCAAAAATATCCACTGAGAGAAAGCCAGGCAGTGTGCTTGTCAAATAACTTGTTTAGAATAGTTTATCTTGGAGGTAACAGTAGGAAAAGTCAGTAGGAAAGACTGGGGTAGGGTAGGGGAGTCATAAGAATTGGGCTAATGGTATTAGACCTGTGGGCATACTGGAAACCTTTCAGTGACTCGAAATTATCCGACTCAAGCTTGGGGTAAAGGTGAAGTATATTTCCTCCAACTCTTGTCCTCCATGACTCGATGGTACACGTCTGTAATCCCAGCCCTTGGGAGGTGGAGTTAGGAGACGTTCAAGGCCAACCTCAGCTATATTGCTTGATTGACAGCAGCTTGGATTACATGAGTCTCTCTCTCTCTCTCTCTCTCTCTCTCTCTCTCTCTCTCTCTCTCTCTCACACACACACACACACACACACACACACACACACACACAGACACACACCCCAAAGCAAACAACAGAAATAAAAACAAAGCTGACAGTTGAGTCCTGACATTTATGTAACTCAACAGTCAGGGGAGATTTCTTTGTTGAATTCTCCAGCCCTTATCCTCCTGAAACTCCCGAAGGAAGGCCACAGAACCCCAGCACTGTTACAATTTGACAAGCAGTGATTTTACTCCAACCTTCGCATGCTAATGGGGAGAACATTTCTATTCTCACTCAAGGTCTGCAACATAATGCACATGGTATCTAATACGGGCTTTCGCTTTCTTTTTATTTTTAAAATTGTCATGATTTAGATCAGAATACTTCAGGATGGCTAACTGAGCTTTTATTATAGTGTTATTACTGAAAATTGGATTCACAAGGCAAATTCTTAGGTTAATATTCAAAGGTATGATAACCCTCCCCACTGAAACTCGTTCTTGCTGGGACTATAGCTCAGTGTGTCTGCCTAAGAGGCATTCTACTTTAGATTTGATCCACAGTACCCACAAGACAACTCTTTTCAGCCACTTAAAGTAATAGGGTCTTGTTTTTTAAAACTGAGGAAAAAAAAAAAAAAAAACATGTGGAGGACGGAACTTCAGAGTGACCTAGGAGAAAGAACAGGAAAACACAGACTTTTTAAGAATTTTTAAGAGGCTCTTGAAACAGCTTGAAGCCCAAAGTAAAAAAGCAAACTACTGTCAACAAGGGATAAAATTAATCAAGACACAGGAGAGTCAAAAAAAGAAAAAAGAAAAGAAAAGAAAGGCCACAAATTAACATGGGGCAGCAATGTGAAGGAGGAGTGAGACTTAAAGGGACCACATTATTTAGTGTAGTATAGCTGAGTCACTAAGAATGAAACTTGATTTGTGGGATGGGTTTGGACCAAATGGACGTAATAGTTCTCTTAATTGAAACAGTTCTAACTTCTAAAGAGCATAGGCATAGGTGTGGCCAACAGTTGGACTCTTTACTAATTAAAAAAAGAAGAAGAAGAACCTGTGCTTTTCATGAAGTTCCTTCCAATGAGTCCTCTGTTAGAAGCAACAGTCAGTAGTCTGCCTTTTCCCGACTTTCTTTAGGTAGCTAGTACCTATTATGATGAGTCTTTCGGTTCAGCAAGCGTCCATTTTAATCTACTGAAGCTTGTTTTATTAACACCAGTTGTTTGTAGAAGGCTAAGACTGTTTTCTATGAAAACATTTTGTTGGCTCCTCTGAGGATAACTGGAAACTAGACATAATGCTTAAATCTCATCATTTTGTTAGTTTTTTTTTTAATTTATTAAACAGTCATAATTTAGGTAGTTTGAAAAAAAAAGCCTGCCACAAGTATTAGTGGTAGTTTCCACTATTTGACAGTTTTCTCATAACAATCCAGCATGTTGGAACATATCCCTCATTGCTACTTCAATATGCAGGACTATACTCTCCTTTAGCCAACTGAAAATAATTCCTGGGAAACCCTTTCTCTGGGTCATCTTGCTGTAATAGATTGAAACATTAATACTTTTGAGAACTATAGTAGTGTTCTTTATAGTATGAAGGGGAACTATAGATAACCCAATTACAAGATTTTCATCAAAACCAAAGGATTCCACAATTTTGATGTTGCTCCATGGAGGAATGACCATGTTTCCCTCCCTCCCTGATTCTTCTCCATCTCTCACAGCCTTCATACAATGAGTAATGAAGAACATCATTCCCTCAGTCCTCAAGGAAGAGACTATTGCAGAGAATATTCAAAAAATGATCTTGCTTCTTCATCCCCTTGCTTCCCTGAGAATGTTATTAAATTCTGTTTCTTCTACTTTTGTAGTAAGAATTTTGTTTTCTTTTTAAAAATACAGAAATATATGAATATGTTTTCATTTTAATCACAGATGAGGGATATGGGGCTGCTCCAGATTGTCTGTAGCTCTAACAGAGGCAGATTTTTGCCAGCTGTAGCTGGTTTCTGTGATTGTGTGGTATTTGGAATTCTGGGAAACTTTCAGATGGTACATAAATACTGGAGCCTCAAGAGACTTGCTCTTGGTGGTAGGTTGTTGGGGGTTACTGGTTGCTGGTTGGTTGTTGATCGGTTGCTGTTTGTCTCGAAGAAGGAATAGGAGGAAGAAAAAGAGGAGGAGAAGGAGGAGGAGGGGGAGGGGGAAGAATTATTTAAATATCCTGACTGTAAAGATCAAACTTGCCCCCAGGGAACTCAATGCCTCTAATTCAGCCACCCCCTTTCTGACCACTGATTTTATTCAAGGATCGTTTTCCTTTCCCCTCTATTCATTTTTTCTCTCCTATCTCATGGTAGGGTGTTGAAAGGGTAGAAGAAAGAACCCAAAGTAGCATCCTGATATCTAACTCAGAACAAAATGTCCTGTGATGGTTTGTTTATATGTCTACTTGACTACACTATAGGCTGCCCAGAGAACTGACAATCATGATTTCGAGGCATATCAGTGATTGCGTTACTGTGAGAGAAGAGACTGGTAGGTAGGCTGAGGACTACTCCCTCAAGTGAGTGCACATCATTCCACCCACTGCAGGCTTGATGAACACAAAAATGCATAGAAAGAGTGAATTTTCACTCCCTTTGCCTGACTTCTGAGCTGAGCTACCATTTTCCCCTGCCTTCAGCAATCCTGGTCCTTGGTCACCCACACCCATCTGCCCTTTAAGCCTACACCTTTAAGTCTACACCATCTGCCCTTTAAGCCTTTGAAATGACACTACTGGTTTTCCTTAGTCTCCAGCTTACAGAGAGTGCGGTATTTCATCCCTATAATCCCATAGGCCAGCACACACACACACACACACACACACACGCCTGATTGCTTTGCAGCATAGACCCATGAACTTACGATCCTGTTGATTCTATCTCTAAAGTGCTGGCATTATATGTATATGCCACTTTGCTTTGCTTGATGACCAAAGGTTTGTTTTGGGTTGGTTGGTTTTTCTTGTGGGGCTGTTTGTTTCATTTTTGTGCATGTGTGTCTTTTTGAGATTGGACTTTACTATGTATCCCTGGCTTATCTGGAACTCACTAAGATCCAACTGCCTCTGCCTCCCAAGTGCTAGGATTTAAGGTATGTAGGACCACAAATGGCCTGTGGCTTTTAAAAAAAGAAGTCTGATTGTATCTATTTTTCTGTTTAGGCATGTGTTTCTTGGCTGTCATATTTAAGAAATCATCGCCAAATCCGAGACAATTTAAATTTCTCCTAAACTTCATACATCACATGCGTGAACACATGTGTACTCACACACATGTACCCACACATACATACCACCCAAAATTCTTAGAACCAAATGAATTGAGGCCTGTTTAATCAAATATTTACTTGCTTTGCTTATGTTTTATCATCTTTCTGAGTACAAGCGAATATATTTATCAATATTAATAGCATAATTATGTTAAACCTGTTTATATTTAAGTTGGTAGAAACATAAAATGGGTTTTTTTGTTTAGAAAATAGCTTAAGTATAAAAGTTGGTATTTATTGACCTTCAGTGTTTATTCCAATCAAGACACTTTTCCAAGCACTTTATGCATTAACTCATATGTTTTAACTACTAAATATCTTCTGAAAAGAGAGAACAATATGAGAATAGTTTGTTTTGTGTTGTTTTGTTTTTGTTTTTGTTTTTGTTTCCTAACCCATACCCTGAAGCCAAGGCTAGACTGGATCTTGCCAAGTCTTCAGCTTCCCAAGTCCTAAGATTATGACACACATCTTGAAGATGATGAAAGCTGAGGCTCAAAGAAGTTGGTCATCTTAACCAAGGTCACATAGTATGTTGGGTTGCATTATAGGCTTCTACTTTTTTCCTTCTAGCCATGTCCTCTCTCAGCAAATGAAGGAAATTTTCCTTCTCTACTGACACAGGCTTTGGACAACAGAATGTTCATTAGGTTAACACAAACAGCCATTTTAAGTATGCCTGTATGGTTTGGATTCTGAAGGAACATACCCTAAGTATTTTCTCAAGAAAGAGGAGGTAGAGGCAGATGTGGTGGTACATGCCTATAATCCTAACACTAAGGAGCTGAGGCAGGAAGATAATGAATTTGAGAGCAGCATGGGCTACAGAATGAGACCATGTTTGAAAACCAAACAAAAAAAGCCGAAATAGCTCAGTTGGGAGAGCGTTAGACTGAAAACCAAATAAAAACAAGAGTGAGGAGACAATGTAGGACAGACCCAAAACCAAACTGAGTCCTGGAGGTAAGCCCAGACAATCCAGTTCAGCCAATAAAACCATAGTCAACCCAATGGCTTTTGAGTAAGAAAATAAAGGAGGTTTGATAACTGTTAGAAGCATCCATAGCTGAGACAGGTACAACCAGAGTGCAGTCACCACAGCCCATATTTGATTTGAACTGTTTCAAATCAATTTACTCCACTGCTCTGAAAGTACTCAGTTCAGAGCCATTTGACCTAGAAAACAAGCTGCCTGGGCTACAAGTATTCCACCTTGAAATCATGTCTGCTATCTAAAAGGGATGATTTGCCTACCCCAAAAGAGAAACCTAAGGCAGAAAGTCCTGAACTTATTTATACACAAACTGATGCCACCAGAAATAACTCATGGATGTTAAGTTACTCTTAAGGGCCACATAGCCTAGGTCAATGAATTCTATAAGCTGACTTGGCCAAATCATGTGTAATTAATATCTTTTCTTAAATGTACTAATAATGGCTTTATTTTTGTTTTCTTCAACATGGAATCAGAAACTTGGGTGAGATGGTTTTTCTGATTTTGTACAAAGGACATGGGAAGTCTTAGTATGCTCCTTTCAAGATTTGTTCCCTTCTCTTCTGGCACCGGAAACAATACTACTAATTGTGTAAATTCCAGTGGCAAACATCTCGGTGAGAATGTGTCTCAGACTTGGTTTGTCATTGGGGGCCACATGGGATGATGCTGTCATTCGTACATGGATACCTGTCACACCTGGAGGCCTAGCTCAAGATTCTCAGAGTCTTAACTAATAAGTAATGTAATCTATCCATTCACTTAGGAAATATGTATTGAGCATCTGCAGAATGAAACATTGCATTAGACAGGGCATGAAATGCCATTTGTTGTTTTTTCTACACCAGAAACAGGTGACAAAAGAGGTCCCTGTTGAGCTTGGTGGTACACATCTTAATCCCAGTGTCCTGGAGGCAGAGGTAAGAGTTTGAGAGCAACTAGGGCTACACAGTGAAACCCTATATCAGAAAAAAAACCCACCTTTCACTTCTCTTCCCTGTGAGTCTTGGTTTTGCATTCCAACCTCCCATCCCCACCCTAGAGATCTTTCTAGTTTTTTTTTTTTTTTTCAGCCCTATCAGACTGTCCCTTTGCCTTCCACTCCTACAATGAAGCCTTTTTATGGGCATGTATTTTCCATACCCCTGAAGCAGTATCATTTGTCCTTTTACATGTCAATCAAATCTCAGTAGACACTGAAGGGAAGCTGATCTTCCTGATGTATATTAATAAGGTGCCACCATTAGTGGGAATGAAGTTATTGGCAATGTTTGACAGAACACGATGTTACCTCTCTTAGGGTTGTCCAGCCCTTCCTTAGCTTTTTATACCTGATCTCTATACTTACAAAATAACTATGTGAACACACGGGTATACACAAAAGCCAGTCTGAATGGCTCTAAACAAACAAGTAGTTTATTTAAGAAAAAAAGCAAATGTATGAATCACACATACTTTGAGATTCTGTGCAGCCCTTTTTAAAGTGAGGTAGTATATGAACTTGCAAGAAAATGTAATACTTAAGTTATTGCTGAGAGTAAAAAAGCAAGTCAGTATATGCATGATCCCATTTACAGTAAACATATTATTACTGGGATTTATTTTAGTCAGGACCAGAGAGCTAAGCCCTCTTCATATATTATATTTAATATTCACATTAATTCTGCATGTTAGGCATTATTATTTCTCTCGACATTGCAAACAAGGACCCAGAGATAAGCCACTTTCAAGGCTAGTGAAGTGTTGGGAAAAGTACTTGGACCCCAGACCCCCCAATTTTCCTTGAGGTATAATTATCCTATGGAGAAACTGGAATAAAAAATAAAAGAAGAAGAAAGCACCATTTCTATCCTCCTCCCTGCTAATGAGTTGTTAGTCCAAACAGTAGTTTCCTGTTGTGTGGAGCTTGTACCTCTGGTGCTGAGAGAGAGAATTTCATGGACTGCTTTGGGCAGTCGTCACACCTACCATTAAATAACAGTAAGTCACATAGTGAGAGTATTATGCCCTTTTCAATGTTCAATTCTGTTTAATCCTCTGATTACATCACCAGCAAAGTTTCAACTCAGTGTTAGTCTTTAATACTCTCTAACTCTTGCTGATCTCTTTTTCTATTTTCTTTTCATTTATTTCTCTCCTTTTTTTTTTCTATCTACAAAAAGGCAAATCCAGGCTTTAAGCAATCAAATGTGTCTCTTTCGCATTCAGGAACATTGTACTGTTTACATTGTATTTATGCAAATGCTAATGTCCTGTTTAAGGCAAATGACACGAAACCTTCATTTATTGTCAGGATAAAGTGTTCCTTCTTTTAAGGTAAAGCAATTAAGATTTTTTTCTCCCTTTAAGTGTCAATTTGAAGAAAGACTTGGTCAAGTAGTATACAGATATAATAAAAATCAGTATTTATACAAGTCAGTGTGAATAAATAATAAAGTAAACAGGGTGCAAGCCACAGAGCTGAACTTATCTGTTTTATCAGTTTTGTCAGTTTATGATGATAACATGACAAATATTGTTTTGATATAAATATAATTTGTACATAAAATATAACATTTCTACTAGTAGTCAGTAAAGAAACCTACTATATAATAAAGATCATAAGAACTTGGCTGGTACAAGATGGCACAGCCAGTAAAGGTACCTACTGCCAAGTCTAACAGCCTGAGTTCAATTCCCAAGACACATATAGAGGAAGGAGAGAACCAACTCCTGCAAATTGTCCCCACACACATACTGCTCATACACATGAACTTGGGCACACACACAATGTGATTAAAAATAAAATAGTTAAAACAAGTTAATCATAATTCTTTTTTGAAAGGTCACAATAACGTGTTTATTTGTCACTTAACATCCGTCAGGTGTCACTCTACATTTTTCACCATAGGCCTATGACCTATTGGCCAGTAAAATCTGCCTCAATGATTCTAAATGCATTTTTGTCACACACACACACACACACACACACACACACACACACACACTGATAACAAGACAGGACCATAATCTCCACTTTATAGATGGGGAAACTAACCAGCAGAAAGCTTAAGGAACATGTGTAAGGCCAAGTAGGTTATAAGTGACCCTAAAGTTCATGCTATTAATCACTATAATAGTGCATGGTCTCCCACCCACAGAGCCCAGAAGAAAGCATCAGATCTCCTGGAACTGGAGTTACAGGAGAATGTGCTGCCTGCCATGTGAGTTCTGGGAAACAAAAGCAGGTCCTCTGTGAGAGTAGAACATGCTCTTAACTGCTGAGCTGTCTCTCCAGCCTGACAGGTATAAAAAAAATCAGCTTGCAGAGATTATCTAAATTATGCATCGTTGGTAATGATTACTCAGGTACAATGAGCTTAATCGATTACAAGAGAGTAGGTTTTTAAAGATGTTGTAATAATTGCCAGTGTTACTTTGTTATTTGAAATGTACTCTGGTGGGAATGATTCACAAGTTTAAGGTACTTGATTTGCATTTGTTGTGAGAGATGTTTTTAAAACCTAAACAAAACTGATGCTCTCCTGTAATTCTGGATTGCCCTATCTGTCACTGAAAAGGTAAGACTTTGGTTAACAAATTCCTAAAAAGCAATAACTTATTGGGTTTTTTTTTTTCTTCCTCAACCAAAGAGAAGAAAATAAATTATTTCCACCTCTGGCAATGGAAGTCAGACGTACATCCCTCGCATGCCATAAACATGAGGCTACATGCTTGTCTTGTTCCTACCTCCCTAACTCACTGTAGGCCAACTTGACGATCCAGGACTAGTCAGCACGTCTCAGTGAGCATACATGGTGGTCATAGAACTTGCAATTCAGCTGCAAGGACCTCCACTGGGTATAATCCTTTCAATGTCCAGCACAGATCTGAACTGAGGTCAAAGTCACCTTAGGCAGCCCAATCTGATGACTCAGTTGGGCAAAATGATCAGAGACTTGTCCATTTTGTTCCAATGATGACCCCTCTTTGCTCCAGAGCTTATGCTTGGGCTGGTTATTTGCTACATGAGTATCACAATCTGTGAGTTATCTCTGGTTAATCATTTTCAGCCCCTGTTTACTTTTTTCGAGCTTTATTTCCAAGAAACCCATTGAAATTCTTACTTCATATTCATATTGGCTTTGCAAAGGACCCAATCAACTAAGTACAGTTTCACTTTTGGCCTGCTCACCTGCCTGAACCTGGACCACCACTTTTCATAAGGATTTCCTAGGTAGATAAACAATTCAGAAAAGGAGTCTAGTAGCCTCTGCCACTACTGAATTTAAGCCATGACTGATCCAGTATGTTGGAAGTTTACATTTACTGGGACCTCCATAAGGAGACAGTTGTGAGCTGTGCTGGATGTAGGCTTGAGCCTGGCCAAATAGCACTATCTGGCTTCTGTGTCATGCTGGGTTCTCTGGGTTAAAACTAATGACCCAATTGAAAAAGACTCATATCTTAGTAATTGGAATGGTAGTGTCACAGTCAAAGCCAAAGGCATTGACAAATCTCTAAACCTTGGGATTCCTCCAAGCCTAAGTTGTCCCAGCTGGACAAATGTGATGATTATTTCAAATGTATGGCCAAACTTGAGATGCAGTTGGGTTAGTTACAAAGAAGAGCCACTGAAGTGCCTGTCTTGGTGTCAAATGCCACCAAGAAAATGGCGAACACTGGCCTCTAGGCACATGCATTCTAGCAGGATTGGGGTGGGAGGAGCTGAATAATAAAGTGGTCAAGTAACAGTACACGCTAAATGATTGTGAATGAGAAAACAAATTGAACACAGGAAGGGAGCAAAGATGACTATGGAAGCAGGGCTACAATTTAAAGTGGGGTGTCAAAGGGGCCTGTCTTTATTACAATAGAAAGTAAGAAAGCGAAGCACACATCTACAGAGAAGAAAAGCATTCCAGGCCCAATAAATAATATTTCAAAGAGCCTGGGTTGAGGATAGTATGCTTAGAATGTCTTCGATGTACTGTGAAGGCACGAAGAGGGATGCAGAACGGCTGGAAAGAAACATACATCAGGGCAAGTGTAGGGCACCAGGTCAGGGAGCTATGAAGAAGCAGAGCATGGAGGTAGTAGTCACAGAGGGGTTTGATCAAAACAGTGGTAGGACAGGGCTTATTTGTTAAATCACTCTGACGTATTTGAGCGGCTTGATGGAAGAGGCTGCTAGAACGTAGTTCAAGAGAAAGGAAACGAGCAGGTGGAGTTTGCATGGCAGTGGAGGTGAGACATGGTTGAATTTGAAGGCAAGAAAAATAGGATTTGATAATGTTTGTCTGTCTATGTGTAGTATAGAAGAGGAAAAGTAAAGCTTATTTCAGGAACTCATCCAGAACAACTGGAAAGAGACAATGAACACTACAGGAGGATCATGGGGTTTTGTTGTTGTTGTTGTTGTTGTTGTTGTTGTTGTTGTTGTTGTTTTCGTTGCTACTGCTGTTGTTTTGTTTTGTTTTTCCTAAAGATCAGAAACTCCATTCAGGACATGCTAAGTATAAGGTATCAATTTCACAATTAAGAAGACAGACTGGGGAGGCAGTGTAACATGAGAAGATTATCAGGATCTGGGGAGAGGTGGCTTAGAGCTAACAGCACTTGCTGCTCTTGCAGAGGTCTACAGTTTGGGTCCCAGCACCCATACTCTTAAGAAAGCTCACAGTCACCTGTTAGGTCCAGCTCCAGAAGATCTGGCATCATCTTTTGGCCTGTCAAGGCGCATAAGTATATGCACACATGCTCATGTGCATGCCCGAACGCACGCATGCACATACATGCACACACACACAAACAAACAAACAAACAAATAAATACAAACTAATAAAATGAAAAGAAAGTTCAACACCAGCCTGGATTACATAGTGTTCTAGAGAGAGAAAGGGGGGGGGAATCCTCAGGATCTGAACCAACCCAGCACACAGTGTGGCTGAGGCACCAATTCAAAAGATGTCAACCTCTGCCAGAAAGATGCTGTTTTATAAAACATTTCCTCTCCAGGTTTCTTCCTCCAAACCTGGACCTCCTCCAATGTTCCCTATTTCAGTAAGTAGCAACATCTCTCCTGAAAGCCAAAGGTCGTTATCCTCTCCCTTTATGGCCCTTCACATACATCTAAGCAATTACTAAATCCTACCTGTTATCTCTCCTCTGTATGTCTTGATTTCATCTACTTGTTATATCATCACTGCTATTTCTTATATGGCTGAGCTACTTACTGGCTCAGGCTCATATCAGGGCTCCTGTGTTCTCTGGCCTTCTATTCATCTACTCTCAATTGTGGAGAGAGAGAAAAAGTTAACACACATGTTTTTTTCACAGAGACACTCTGGATCCTACCCTCCAGGAACCCAAAATCTTAGGCAGAGTAAAGGTGTTAGAAACTTCTAAATAGTTGTGTGGCAGTCCAAGTATGTACCATGAGATAGTGGCAAATAATACCTGACACTCCTGAATTCTGTAGTAATTCAAATAATAGTCACCAACTTAGGGGACATTTAGTAAATTGGGTCAGGCATAGTATAAAGGGATAGAATGAATTGTCTGCTTCAACTAGATAGCAACCTTAGTCTAGGGCAAGGTCGGGTTACAGAAAATGTATTACTTTGCACATGTATAGCATGATATGTGATGTCAACCTAGGTCAAGAAGCCATCCATTACCTTTCCATGTGTCAGGTAGACACTCTCTTCTCTGCCCAAATGCTCCTTTCCTACCCCAACTAGATTGACTTGTTCATCCTTCAGAATGCACAAAAATCTTCTCAGCCCCAAATTCAATGGGCTCCACTTACATTAAACTACACGAATTTTACGGCACTTAATGCAATTGGAATTCTATAATCATTTAAGCCACGCTTTAATGTGTGTCTCCTTTGGCATGTAAGCTCCTGGGCAGGATCTTGTTCACTGTCACATCCCAAAGTATTGCCCAGTACACATAGGTGCTCAGAAATCCCATGTTGAATGAATAAATGGCTATTAAAATTTTGCAATAGTAACCTGGAATTTTTTTTTCCATATGTACCTTCCATTAGCTAGGCAATTCTGTTGCCTCAAGGGAGATATTTATTTGGTAGTGCAGAAAATTGGAAAGGACTCCAAATTTTCCTACCTTTTTTATCCCAAAAGAGATTTGTAAGTCTATAAGCTTAGGGCTTTTTGAAGAAACATTTCCCTCCAACTAGAAAGAGATTCCATCATACTGGCTGAGCTAAGCGTTGATGATCCCTACAGCAAGGAGATCCACAGCCTGCCCCCCAGCAATGACCTTAGAGAGGAAGCAACACATTCAACAGGAATGGATATTATAGTGTCAAAGTCAGAATATGTCCAGCATGGAGCAATCACAGAGGATTGGATGAACAATTAACCCCTTATAGTACCTTGGCCCTGGGTACAAAAGATCATAGTGTGGAGAATACTGTTTTAAGGAAGAGAAACCCACAAATGACTGAAGTGATGTTTTTTTTTTTTTTTTAAATGAGATGCTGGTTTCTTGAACTCATGGATTTGTGGGTTGACGTTCATTAATGTTATATTTGTTTCTGTTGATGAATATTTGTATTTATAGGAACATTTCATTTCCTAACCGCATTAGACAACTCTGAGTTTTCTGTCTTTGAATCATTTTCTTTTCCAGCAAAGATAATGTGCACCTTTCCAAGTTCAGTTACAGTTTTTTAAATATTCTTTATAGAATCAATGGTACTTTATTTGTTAATTGTTGCTTAATTGTTGAATTTTCCTTCTCTGTTGGTACAGCTGCATTTTTTTTTTCTTTTGGATGTGACATATTCTGCTAAAGTTACCTGCTGTTGTTTGTGATTCTGGTGGTGATGCTGCCAGCTGGAGAAAGGGAGGCAGCTTGCATGAACTTCTTGTCTTTGATATCTTTAAAGTGGGGCCTGCAATTACTTCTCTTGATTTGAAATTTTACAACACAGTGGGGCTACTCAGATTTCAGGATGCCATCCTGAAGTGTTTTGATGTTTCTACAGCAAAGACTTATTTTATAATCATGACTACATAAAAGCTCTCTGTGTCTTCGCGGCCTTACATGGTTACAAAGGAAGCAGACTTCATGAAATACTCATGGAATAAAAAATCTTTTCTTTGGCATTTAGCTAGGCCAATTCTATTGTGTCAATAATCTCTCATGATAGCCCTTCCCTGTAAAATTATATTTTGTTATTATAACAGCATTCCAGAGACATTTGTCAAAAATACAAATATGATAGCCCATACCATTTATTTCTAGCATCTTCACCTAGAGAGCCAAAAAGGGAGGAACAAAGAACTAAACAGAAATAAAACTGTGACTACTTAAGCAATCCAATGAAAACAGGATGATGAAGGACCTGCTTGTCTAGCTTTCCATTTTCCTCATCAAGGCAAGCATGGGATTTATAATGAAAGCCAGGTTTGCTGAAAGTATGGCTGTAAGGGCAGAAACATGTTGGTTCAGAGCAGGAAATACTAGACTGGGAGAGCAGCCATAAGAGCTGCCAGGCCAGTTTGGTTGCTGGCCCATTGGCAAACCATTTAACCTCTTTCTGTGTATGAGTCTTATTTCTGAAATGAAGACACTACCGCCTGTTCTTCATCAAGTGTAAATGGATGCTAGGAGGATTACTTGTATAATCCGTTGACTTCCAAAGGGAACTATCGAGGTGTAGAAGTCTATGAACTGGATGTGAATTGGCCCTATCAGAACAGAGTGCTGGTGTTTTGATGCTTTTATTCCCATCAAAAGCTAGTTTTTGTCCAGGCATGGTGGCACACACTCTTAATCTTAGCGCAGAGGAGACTGAAGCAAGAGACTTGCAAGTTTCATGCCAGCCTAAGCTACACATAGTGACTCTTAAATATTATGCTTCCCCCATACACACTAATTTTTAAAAAAATCAATAGCTTTAGAATAAAAATAAGTGCCAGATATAACAGGTATATATTAAAAGCTCCTAATCAGTTGATAAATTAACAACCTTAAACAGAAACACCATCTAAAAATTTGCTCCCCCAACAACCTTTGTGAACCATCTTAAATTTAAAAAATATGTTACCCAAGGACACATGCAACCTATATCCTTTCATATCTCATATATGTAGCTCAATGTAGAATATCCTGTGTTCTCCTGAAGAGTCAGAATGTAGAATCATAATTATAAATTTCAAACAAATATTGTACCCTAAAATGACATTGATCTTTAATAACCATACAAGAATGTCTGCTTATTATATTGTTCTCATTAAATGTATTCTAATAAATAATAATTGTTTTAATTTTGTGGTTTAAAGGAAAAGACTAAGATGGTAATTCAAAAAGTTAAGAAGTCTTAGCCAGCACACTTGAAACATTTATAGGATCTATCAGTTTTATCTCTCAGATAATTGTTACTATATAATAGCTCATCTTATACCCTTCATAAACTTTCAAATTAAGCTTCTGCACGCTCTCCTGATTCATAATTTTGTTCTTATGGGCATTACTGGTATCTGTTAAAGTCAAGTTACTTAATGGCTTTCCCTTTAGAAAACTCCTGAGTAGCTGGTCATCTTATTTAAGATGAACAATTATCTTTATAGGATATTAAGAATACACTAAACACATGCAATATGAGTAGACAGTAAAGAACCACATCAGAGCATGGAATTCTCAGTCTACTCATTTGAGAGTTAGTTCTACCATTTCGTAATAACAGAAGGAAATCATTCTAATCACCAAAAATCTTATCCATGCTTTTAAAGCTAGATTTTGTTGTTAAAAACGTAGTTTAGTCGATTACCTAATTAATCAAAAATGTCTTAAGAAACAGGGAGAAAGCACTCTTAGAAGCAATTGAAGGGGCTAGCAATACTGGTGAACAGCTGTAGCCCTAGAACAGCTGTAATCCTAGATTTTTTTTTTTTTTTGTAGAGGCCAAAACCAGACTAAGCTATATAACAAGCTCCCATTTCAAAACAAGATAGACATTTAATGAATGTAAGACCATAAAAATGTAGAACTATTAAGGTGCCATGTGCTTGAGAATATTGGGTGTGAGGGAGAAAATAAGCATTGAATAAATTAATTCATAATCTAATCGAATGATGCTAGTGATGTGTTAAAAGACAGGAAATACCAGTGAGAAGCCCATGGCTGCAGAAGTTGTAAGCTCTAGTTGAGAAGTTGCTGTTGTTTTGTTTGTTTGTTTGGTTGGTTGGTTGGTTGGTATGATTTTGTTTGGTTTGGTTGGTTTTTTTTGTTTTGTTTTTTGTTTTTGCTAAATGTCCATAATATACTTATCAAATTTCCTTTTGAACAATTATTTATGCTATAGTCTAGTGCTGCCATCAACTGTGATCAGAAAAGTTTCTTGTTCTGGAGGTCAGCCATGACTGCAAACACTCACAACTGGTCAAAGTATAGAGAATAAATGACAAGTGAATATATAGCTATAAATGGGCATATACATAAATGACATCTATTTTGCCCCTTCTGGGCCTGAGGAAATATGGAAAATCAGGCAGAAAAAAGTAAGAGCCCTAGAAAGGTGGTAGGGACCTGTGTAGACCACTAATGTTCAGGTGGGACATGGTTATTTCACACCTGAACTCACAGCAACTGTGGCTACCTGCATGAGATCCTCACAGGACTGGGCCTGTCAACAACCTGTCACAAAATTGGAACAGTTTCATGAGGTTGCCCCTCCCCTCCCTGAGGATTTATTCTTAGGTTGATGGATATGAGAGACAGTCTCTTCAATAGTTTACCCACTACTAAGGTACATATGCCCCTGTAAAAAAATTTCTCATCCAGTCTCTTGTAAGCAAATATAATGAAACTCATTGGGGGAAAAAAGAAGTAAAAGTAGAAATGGGGCTGGACACTCCTGCCAGGGTACCTTCGGATCTTCATCTCTTCCCCATCCCTCCAAGTCCAGTCCCACAGTCTCAGCCTCAGCTCTGTAGCAGAACACCTGTTGTACCCTCTCCACATCTCCATTCCCAGGGGACTAATCAGATCCTAGTGCATCACTGAGCTTTCTCCCTCCTGAGAAACTCCTCAGCCCCCATCCTAGCCCATCCCCATGAAGCATCAACTTCCGATACCTAGAAACACATTTTACCTGGAACCTCCAGTGGCCACAATTAGCAGGATCCCAGAAGAATTTCCTGCCAGGCAACACACAGCCACCACACTCTCCTAAGAACCAGAGAAGGAAACAGAAACCAAGAAACAAAATACCCAGTTAACAGAGACAAGATATCAGTGCCCACAATTACAATTTTTCCAAATCCAGATGCCTAGACACCAACATAAAAACGCAATCAATAACAGCCAGGACAATATGTTTCCACTACAGCCCAGCAAACCCTCCACATCAGGCCCTGAGTATTGCAACATAGCTAAAGCACAAGAGAAAGAACTGTAAATAGTCTATATGAATACGATAGAGGTTCTTAAAGGGGAAGCAAATAAATCCCTTAAAGAAATAAGTTAAAGCATAAACAGACAGTGGAAGGAAATGAAGAAAACAGTTGAAGGCCTGAAAGTAGAGTCAGATTCAATCAAGGGATGGATCAATGAACTCAGTTCAATTCCCATAAAAAGACAGAC